>NC_137814.1:1752078-1907078 GCF_963921795.1 Nannobrachium achirus
ACTTTTGATGCTGTTGTGTGACTCTGTACAATGATCAAGTAAATGACATTAATATGAAAAACACAAACAGTTAACATATGGAGATAAGAGGTTTCTGCCAGACAGCATGGATATCCTTTAAATCACTTCTGAAAACGTCTATGTTCAGAAAAAGCTTCTTTTAAATCACCTGTCCATGTTAGGCCTACAAAACCTCCCTTTCTCTTAGATAGACTAATCTCCCTGCTTTCATGGTGAACGTTTTATGTTGATATTATATGTTTGCTCTTCTAATGTCTAATATTTATATCAGCATGTTTTTGTGTGATTTGATCAAAATAAGATTCGTTTTTTTCTTATTCAAAGTCAATCATTAATTATTGATCTGCTGCTGTAACCATGTGTGCGTGCCTGCCTGCGTGTGTTTAGGAAGGCTATGGAGGGTCGTATCAGGACACAGTGTCCTCTTGTCTGGGCCTAATGTTAGAAAATAGCAGATCTACAAGCTCACAACAGGCTCTGTACTAGTATAGAGCCCTAAGGGACCCCTTTTCAACTAACCATGGTGTAGGTCAGAGGTCTTCAAGATCTTTAAAGCTACATGACATGATGCTAGTATGTCACAGGGACCCCCAATCCAACCCTTGATGCTGAGTGCCAAGCAGGAGGCACTGGCTCCCTGTCTGTCTGTCTGTCTGTCTGTCTGTCTGTCTGTCTGTCTGTCTGTCTGTCTGTCTGTCTGTCTGTCTGTCTGTATGCGTGTCTGTATGTAGCCTACAGTACCTTTTGTGACCACACATGTTAAGGGAGGGGCGCTGTTGTTCAGGCCAGGCCAGGCCAGACACCCACCCACACACACACACACACACACACACACACACACACACACACACACACACACACACACACACACACACACACACACACACACACACACACACACACACACACACACAATATATATATATATATATATATATTTGTTTTGCTGTTGCGCAGCCTCCACGACCACCACTCAGTTCACACGGGTGTGATTTTTTACTTTACTTGAGTATTTCCAGTTTTCAGCACTACCGTAGCGGGCCCCGGCCCCCCTCCCCTCTTTCCCGCCCACATCAAAACCTGCCCCCTCCCATCGGACCATCGAGGGAGGAGGTGGTCGTGCCACACAGTGGTGTAAAACCCCGTGCGGCTCCACAACACACCTCCCCGCTCTGCTGCTCAGCCTCAGGTTGGTGGGAGGAACCAGTCACCCTCTGCATCTATCTACACTAGAACGCCACTCTTAAAGGACACCTTTGTATTTTTACAACAAGGGTTCATATTTTAGATTGTAATTAAGGAATATAAAAGATGAGGGTTAAAATGTTTTCATTTACTCCTTTCTATCATTTAAAGATTTGAATGATTTAGATTTCAGTGTCTGAGGGCATGCGTACAAGTGGCTAAATATCCCTCTTTACACAGAATAATCCCATTCCCAAGATGCCCCCATGGACCCAGTGCTAGTGGTGGGCATGGGGCTGTCTGCTATGCCCTCATTCAGTCCCACTTTTACTACGCGTGCACCTCATGGTACTCCAACATCAAAAAGCCACTAAAGACTAAGCTCCAAACCTCCCCAAAACAAACTGATTGGGCTACTTCTCCACCTGGGGCCCATGACCCATGTTTCTCCCACACATTTTGCTATCTTAAGTTGGCTCAGCGTTGAAGACAGGGTTAAACAACTAAAAATGGGATTGACTTTCAAAATAGTCAACGCAAATCTGCCCTCCATCCCCTCAGTACCAGCATATCTGACCAAACATCTCCAAAAAGTTAGCGACACCCACAGCCACAACACCAGAGGGAGCAACACAATGATCTGATAACACAAACCCATAAGACACACATGGGGAAATTCTCCTTCTACAACACTGATCACATGACTTCCTGGGGTAGCAGCCTGCACAAGCCTGCATTACAAACCATTGTGAACAATGGAGTGATGGTCCCAAAATATGAGTTCTATTCAACCAATTTATTTTGACCAAATTGACAAATGGGCAGATGACAACATCAACATCCCCAAAATGATTAAATAGAAGGGTATTATCCACAATATTCATGGTAGTTAGGTTGCAGTGTTACTCTGTACAAAGACTTGCTACAGTATGCAGACTAATGCTTGCTCTGCCTTCATATTGTTAATATTACAACTTTTTCTTGAAAAACGGATGCTAAAATAAAAATAATGTTTTGAAAATATTTTATAAAAAATAAGCTTCATACATGTGTTTCTATTCAAAAATGACCACAAAAAGCGTAAAATAATGATAAAATAATCATTTTGGCCGTTAACGGACCGACACTTTGTTTACATTCTAGTCTTTTAGACTAGCATCCTTTTTTCAAGAAAAAGTTGACTATAGCTCCTTTAATATGATAGTGGAGCAAGCACTGCACAGATAGCAAGTCTTTGTACACAGTAAGGTTGCAGCCTAACTACCATGAATATTGTGGATCTACCCTTCTATTTAATCCTTTTGGGGATGTTGATGTTGTCATCTGCCCATTTATCAATTTTGTAAAAATAAAATGGTTGAATAGAAGTCATATTTTGGGACCATCGCTCCATTGTTCACAATGGTTTGTAATGCAGGCTTGTGCAGACTGCTACCCCAGGAAGTCATGTGATCCAAGATGGCCGCGGTGTGAATATGGTCTATAGACAGGTGAGAACTCACCTTTCAGGAGGCCAGAGAAAGAGGTAGTTATCACTTCTCCATAGACAGGTGAGAACTCACCTTTCAGGAGGCCAGAGAAGGAGGTAGTTATCACTTCTCCCATAGACAGGTGAAAACTCACCTTTCAGGAGGCCAGAGAAGGAGGTAGTTATCACTTCTCCCATAGACAGGTGAAAACTCACCTTTCAGGAGGCCAGAGAAGGAGGTAGTTATCACTTCTCCCATAGACAGGTGAAAACTCACCTTTCAGGAGGCCAGAGAAGGAGGTAGTTATCACTTCTCCCATAGACAGGAGAGAAGTGAGCACCCCCCCCCCCCCCCCTTACCTTAGCCCCACCCCCTTGTTTCCCCTATCCTGTACATAGTGTTTTTATAACTTTGATATTATTGAATGTTTTCTTTGCTTGCTATTTATTGTGTTCATGAATTAAATTCTGAGGGCTTCCAATGTAAAAAAGACAGTAAAAGGTCTTATTTGGGATGTTCCTTTTAGGCAGGGTGTTTAACTGTACTTTTTTTTGTCTAATAAAATAATCAATCAATCAATCAATCAATGCCCCCCATGGACCCAGTGCTAGCCCAGAGCTTCACAGGGCACTTCAGGGGCTCCCGATACAAAACAACCCTTCACCATGGGAAGCAAGACATTTTTTCACCCCCCCTTTGACCTCCTCCTACAGGGAGGCCCGGATCCGGGTCACGGCACCAATGTAACAGAGGTGATCCGAACCTCCCCACACGGGCTTCGAACCTGGGCCTCCCATGTGAAAGTCCAATATCCTAACCATCACCTCCAAAGGGATATCCCTATGGAACAAGGTAGATAATAGACTTTGAGGCCTCAAGGCTGGGGCTGTGACTCTCTCTGCCACACCAAGGACAAGGCAGCGTCCTGAAGCAGAGTGAAACATTGCATAAAACATGAAAAAGAAGAAGACATTAGAATAACATTAGGATCACATGAGGACATAAAGCCTAGCAAATCATCTGTCAGGTGGAAACCTCATATGTCCACAACTGGTACTTTTCAGGATTCTATTTAAAAGAAACAGCAGAAGTAGCAGATCTACAAGTTCAAAGACATGTTGATTCACGCCACACTTTGAGCTTGTAGATCTGCTACTTTTGATGCTGTTGTGTGACTCTGTACAATGATCAAGTAAATGACATTAATATGAAAAACACAAACAGTTAACATATGGAGATAAGAGGTTTCTGCCAGACAGCATGGATATCCTTTAAATCACTTCTGAAAACGTCTATGTTCAGAAAAAGCTTCTTTTAAATCACCTGTCCATGTTAGGCCTACAAAACCTCCCTTTCTCTCATATAGACTAATCTCCCTGCTTTCATGGTGAATTATGTGCCAACGTTCTATGTTGATGTTTTATTTAATTTTTGTCTTGTCATGTTGTATCAGCATGTTTTTGTGTGATTTGATCAAAGTGTTATTTGGTGTTCTTGTTCAAAGTTAACCATTAGTTATTGATCCGTTGTTTGGGAAGGCTATGGAGGGGTCGTATCAGGACACAGTGTCATGAAGGTGTATATATATCTGTGTATCTTCACACAGAGCAGACAGTGGAGCTATCTTCACACAGAGCAGACAGTGGAGCTATCTTCACACAGAGCAGACAGTGGAGCTATCTTCACACAGAGCAGACAGTGGAGCTATCTTCACACAGAGCAGACAGTGAAGGTATCTTCAGGATGAAGAAGATTCTGTGGATGATTCTGGCCTCTTCGCTCCTTCATGGTGAGTAGATCTAATCCTCCTGATACCATGTGACACTGGATGATGTCATCACCATGATACCATGATGTTGTGCAGAGCAGAGGATCGCTCCAGTATATTTTATTCGGGGAGTCTCAGAATACGTTGATAATGTAGATCGTCTATTTTTGGTGATTGTTCCTCCCAGAATGGGGATGCTGGGGTTTAAGTGGTTAAACATCAAGTATAACAGTAATGTTCAATCTGTCCTTATGGAAACTGATATTCTCTGAAGTTCTCCTCATGACTCATACTGTATCTTAGGGGGAAAGATTTACATATTCGTGTACCGTTATTATGACATTAGGGGGGAAATCTCGCTATTCCTACGTCTCATCATTTCGAATAAGGGAGTCGACAGGTTACCTTCTCACCCACGTCACGGTTACTGAGGTTAGGGTTAGGTTTAGGTTTAGGCATAGAGGATAACATTCACCCATGTCGACAGCTTAGCATTTCACCAGGTTAAAATTCAAAGGATGAACCATCAAACAGATGCTATGTCGCCAAAAGACACGCTCTGATGCATTTATGTGACTGTACAATGATCAAGTAAATGACAACTCATCCACTACATTGGACGAGTTTGACGAGCTATAGTTATGGGTCCACTCTGCTTATGACGAATATGACGAGCTATCAATTAGCTTTAATAACTATAAAACAAAAAAGTATGATCGCCGATTCGCCGTCCATAGCGCTCTGTGGACCCGCCCTATTCACAAAAAACGGATCTGGATGTTCCAGAACGGAACTGGGGGGGCGGGACAACGACGCCTGTATCCTGTCTGCCGAAATCCCATCCGGTTCAATGTTACACAACAACCACGCTGGACTCGTTTGGTTTCGCTTTGGGAAATGGCAGGCTGCGGGGTTTTTTAGCTTACCGTGCCTGGATCTTATTGTGAATGGAATCGGTGAACCATCGCGCAATGGATTCGCGCGCACGCCCACGTTAAAGGTAGGCAAAATTCTGGCGGTGTGGACCCTCAGAAGGGTCTTAAAAATAGCGGTGGGTGAGTTAATATGAAAAACACAAACAGTTAACATATGGAGATAAGAGGTTTCTGCCAGACAGCATGGATATCCTTTAAATCACTTCTGAAAACGTCTATGTTCAGAAAAAGCTTCTTTTAAATCACCTGTCCATGTTAGGCCTACAAAACCTCCCTTTCTCTTATATAGACTAATCTCTCTCTGTACTGTACTGTACTGTACTGTACTGTACTGTACTGTACTGTACTGTACTGTACTATACCCCCCTGGACATGATGCTAGTATGTCACAGGGACCCCCAATCCAACCCTTGATGCTGAGTGCCAAGCAGGAGGCACTGGCTCCTATTTTTCATAATCTTTGGTATGAAAAAATGTAGACGTAGTTTTTACTTTATTTGAGTATTTCCAGTTTTCAGCACTACCGTAGCGGGCCCGGCCCCCCTCCCCTCTTTCACGCCCGGTGGCTTGCACGACCGACCCCTGCGTGGCACGACCGGGGGTCGGTCGTGCCACACAGCGGTGTACAACCGCGTGCGGCTCCACAACACACCTCCCCGCTCTGCTGCTCAGCCTCAGGTTGGTGGGAGGAACCAGTCACCCTCTGCATCTAGCTGTATCTCCCAGTGGGAGCTACACTAGAACGCCACTCTTAATCCTTCTCACCGGGCAGAAGTGCACCCAAAGACCGCGACACAGTGGTGGGCATGGGGCTGTCTGCTATGCCCCCATGGACCCAGTGCTAGTGGTGGGCATGGGGCTGTCTGCTATGCCCTCCATGGACCCAGTGCTAGTGGTGGGCATGGGGCAGTCTGCTAAATAGCTCTATATTGTGACAGTAATCATTGCTATAGAGTGTTTTTCAGTAACAGTGTTAAATAGCCTCTATATTGTGACAGTAATCATTGCTATAGAGTGTTTGTTCAGTAACAGTGTTAAATAGCTCTATATTGTGACAGTATTGCTATAGAGTGTTTGTTCAGTAACAGTGTTAAATAGCTCTATATTGTGACAGTAATCATTGCTATAGTGTTTGTTCAGTAACAGTGTTAAATAGCTCTATATTGTGACAGTAATCATTGCTATAGAGTGTTTGTTCAGTAACAGTGTTAAATAGCTCTATATTGTGACAGTAATCATTGCTATAGAGTGTTTGTTCAGTGACAGTGTTAAATAGCTCTATATTGTGACAGTAATCATTGCTATGGAGTGTTTGTTCAGTAACAGTGTTAAATAGCTCTATATTGTGACAGTAATCATTGCTATAGAGTGTTTGTTCAGTAACAGTGTTAAATAGCTCTATATTGTGACAGTAATCATTGCTATAGTGTTTGTTCAGTAACAGTTAATGTATATTTTCAGACATTTAATCACTTAAACCTCAATACTTAGTAAACTTGACCTTTCACCCTGTACTTAGTCTGCTGTCTTTTCCCTCTACACCAAACCTCCTTGCCGAAAAAAGCTGATCTACAAACTCGCAGTGAGAGTTGCTTTGTAAACTTGTAGATCTGTTATTTTCATTATCATTAACGTTTGAAATGCATGGGACATTCTGCATTATGACTACCTTTGCTTGGTTTACTTTTACTCAAGTACATTTTGAATTCCAGACTTTTACTTGTAACAGAGCATTTCTATACATTATTGATACTTTTATTTAAGTAAGAAACGTGGGTACGTTTCCCACCACTAGTTGACACTAAGGGCTCAGAGGTACTTGCCCGTTGGGAAAGTACAGGTCATGTTCTACTTGCCCAAAGGTCATGACCACTTGCCCCAAAAGTTAATCATCTATCATAATGATAACAAAGGTAACATTTGCATTTGTAGAATGTTAAAGCTATACTGTGTAAGTTGCTAAACTAGTGGTCAGTAGCGGTATTGCTTTTTTCGGCCGTTTTTTGCCCGGAGTCGTCGCGGACCACCGCCGCGGAATACCGGAGCGTCGCCGCAAACCACCGCGACGATACGAATCCGTGGAAGGGTAGAACCATGGTAGAACGTAATTTTCTGGCCAGGATTTGGGGATTAAGAGGTTAAGAATCCTTCACCATGGTAAACACTGTAGCTGAGGGAAGCTACTTCCTGAAGATACTGCAGATACGCCTGTGATTGGCCGGTAGTGTACCATGTGTTTATGATCCGCGATATGATTGGCCAACATATACACAACGTATACAGATGATGCAGATGACGTCATTTTGCCGCGAAATTCTCCCCCCCCTCACGGCTCATAGAAAACATATAAAGAGAAGGCTTTAGAAGCTGAAATTAACGGAGTGGGGGTTCTAAAACTTTAGCGATATAACAGTTAGGACAATTTTACATTTTACCAGGTATAACCTTAAATCCAATAGATAAGTGCAGAGAGGCCACAGTCACACAGTTCTGTGTAGAATGTTAAATCCAATAGATAACAGAGAGGCTACAGTCACACAGTTCAGTGTAGAATGTTAAATCCAATAGATAACAGAGAGGCCACAGTCACACAGTTCAGTGTAGAATGTTAAATCCAATAGATAACAGAGAGGCCACAGTCACACAGTTCAGTGTAGAATGTTAAATCCAATAGATAACAGAGAGGCCACAGTCACACAGTTCTGTGTAGAATGTTAAATCCAATAGATAACAGAGAGGCCACAGTCACACAGTTCTGTGTAGAATGTCAAATCCAACAGATAACAGAGAGGCTACAGTCACACAGTTCTGTGTAGAATGTTAAATCCAATAGATAACAGAGAGGCTACAGTCACACAGTTCAGTGTAGAATGTTAAATCCAATAGATAACAGAGAGGCCACAGTCACACAGTTCTGTGTAGAATGTTAAATCCAATAGATAACAGAGAGGCTACAGTCACACAGTTCAGTGTAGAATGTTAAATCCAATAGATAACAGAGAGGCTACAGTCACACAGTTCTGTGTAGAATGTTAAATCCAATAGATAACAGAGAGGCCACATTCACACAGTTCTGTGTAGAATGTTAAATCCAATAGATAACAGAGAGGCTACAGTCACACAGTTCAGTGTAGAATGTTAAATCCAATAGATAACAGAGAGGCTACAGTCACACAGTTCAGTGTAGAATGTTAAATCCAATAGATAACAGAGAGGCTACAGTCACACAGTTCTGTGTAGAATGTTAAATCCAATAGATAACAGAGAGGCTACAGTCACACAGTTCAGTGTAGAATGTTAAATCCAATAGATAACAGAGAGGCCACAGTCACACAGTTCTGTGTAGAATGTTAAATCCAATAGATAACAGAGAGGCTACAGTCACACAGTTCAGTGTAGAATGTTAAATCCAATAGATAACAGATAGGCCACAGTCACACAGTTCTGTGTAGAATGTTAAATCCAATAGATAACAGATAGGCCACAGTCACACAGTTCAGTGTAGAATGTTAAATCCAATAGATAACAGATAGGCCACAGTCACACAGTTCTGTGTAGAATGTTAAATCCAATAGATAACAGAGAGGCTACAGTCACACAGTTCTGTGTAGAATGTTAAATCCAATAGATAACAGAGAGGCTACAGTCACACAGTTCTGTGTAGAATGTTAAATCCAATAGATAACAGAGAGGCTACAGTCACACAGTTCAGTGTAGAATGTTAAATCCAATAGATAACAGAGAGGCCACAGTCACACAGTTCTGTGTAGAATGTTAAATCCAATAGATAACAGAGAGGCCACAGTCACACAGTTCAGTGTAGAATGTTAAATCCAATAGATAACAGAGAGGCCACAGTCACACAGTTCTGTGTAGAATGTTAAATCCAATAGATAACAGATAGGCTACAGTCACACAGTTCAGTGTAGAATGTTAAATCCAATAGATAACAGAGAGGCCACAGTCACACAGTTCTGTGTAGAATGTTAAATCCAATAGATAACAGAGAGGCCACAGTCACACAGTTCTGTGTAGAATGTTAAATCCAACAGATAACAGAGAGGCTACAGTCACACAGTTCTGTGTAGAATGTTAAATCCAATAGATAACAGATAGGCCACAGTCACACAGTTCTGTGTAGAATGTTAAATCCAATAGATAACAGAGAGGCTACAGTCACACAGTTCAGTGTAGAATGTTAAATCCAATAGATAACAGATAGGCCACAGTCACACAGTTCTGTGTAGAATGTTAAATCCAATAGATAACAGATAGGCCACAGTCACACAGTTCAGTGTAGAATGTTAAATCCAATAGATAACAGATAGGCCACAGTCACACAGTTCTGTGTAGAATGTTAAATCCAATAGATAACAGAGAGGCTACAGTCACACAGTTCTGTGTAGAATGTTAAATCCAATAGATAACAGAGAGGCTACAGTCACACAGTTCAGTGTAGAATGTTAACTCCAATAGATAACAGAGAGGCTACAGTCACACAGTTCTGTGTAGAATGTTAAATCCAATAGATAACAGAGAGGCTACAGTCACACAGTTCTGTGTAGAATGTTAAATCCAATAGATAACAGAGAGGCTACAGTCACACAGTTCAGTGTAGAATGTTAAATCCAATAGATAACAGAGAGGCCACAGTCACACAGTTCTGTGTAGAATGTTAAATCCAATAGATAACAGAGAGGCTACAGTCACACAGTTCAGTGTAGAATGTTAAATCCAATAGATAACAGAGAGGCCACAGTCACACAGTTCTGTGTAGAATGTTAAATCCAATAGATAACAGAGAGGCTACAGTCACACAGTTCTGTGTAGAATGTTAAATCCAATAGATAACAGAGAGGCCACAGTCACACAGTTCTGTGTAGAATGTTAAATCCAATAGATAACAGAGAGGCTACAGTCACACAGTTCTGTGTAGAATGTTAAATCCAATAGATAACAGAGAGGCCACATTCACACAGTTCTGTGTAGAATGTTAAATCCAATAGATAACAGAGAGGCTACAGTCACACAGTTCTGTGTAGAATGTTAAATCCAATAGATAACAGAGAGGCCACAGTCACACAGTTCTGTGTAGAATGTTAAATCCAATAGATAACAGAGAGGCCACATTCACACAGTTCTGTGTAGAATGTTAAATCCAATAGATAACAGAGAGGCTACAGTCACACAGTTCTGTGTAGAATGTTAAATCCAATAGATAACAGAGAGGCCACAGTCACACAGTTCAGTGTAGAATGTTAAATCCAATAGATAACAGAGAGGCTACAGTCACACAGTTCTGTGTAGAATGTTAAATCCAATAGATAACAGAGAGGCCACAGTCACACAGTTCAGTGTAGAATGTTAAATCCAATAGATAACAGAGAGGCCACAGTCACACAGTTCAGTGTAGAATGTTAAATCCAATAGATAACAGAGAGGCCACAGTCACACAGTTCTGTGTAGAATGTTAAATCCAATAGATAACAGAGAGGCCACAGTCACACAGTTCTGTGTAGAACGTTAAATCCAATAGATAACAGAGAGGCCACAGTCACACAGTTCAGTGTAGAATGTTAAATCCAATAGATAACAGAGAGGCTACAGTCACACAGTTCAGTGTAGAATGTTAAATCCAATAGATAACAGAGAGGCCACAGTCATACAGTTCTGTGTAGAATGTTAAATCCAATAGATAACAGAGAGGCCACAGTCACACAGTTCTGTGTAGAATGTTAAATCCAATAGATAACAGAGAGGCCACAGTCATACAGTTCTGTGTAGAATGTTAAATCCAATAGATAACAGAGAGGCCACAGTCACACAGTTGTGTGTAGAATGTTAAATCCAATAGATAACAGAGAGGCCACAGTCACACAGTTGTGTGTAGAATGTTAAATCCAATAGATAACAGAGAGGCCACAGTCACACAGTTGTGTGTAGAATGTTAAATCCAATAGATAACAGAGAGGCCACAGTCACACAGTTCAGTGTAGAATGTTAAATCCAATAGATAACAGAGAGGCCACAGTCACACAGTTGTGTGTAGAATGTTAAATCCAATAGATAACAGAGAGGCCACAGTCACACAGTTCTGTGTAGAATGTTAAATCCAATAGATAACAGAGAGGCCACAGTCACACAGTTCAGTGTAGAATGTTAAATCCAATAGATAACAGAGAGGCCACAGTCACACAGTTGTGTGTAGAATGTTAAATCCAATAGATAACAGAGAGGCTACAGTCACACAGTTCAGTGTAGAATGTTAAATCCAATAGATAACAGAGAGGCCACAGTCACACAGTTGTGTGTAGAATGTTAAATCCAATAGATAACAGAGAGGCCACAGTCACACAGTTCTGTGTAGAATGTTAAATCCAATAGATAACAGAGAGGCCACAGTCACACAGTTCTGTGTAGAATGTTAAATCCAATAGATAACAGAGAGGCCACAGTCACACAGTTCTGTGTAGAATGTTAAATCCAATAGATAACAGAGAGGCCACAGTCACACAGTTCTGTGTAGAATGTTAAATCCAATAGATAACAGAGAGGCCACAGTCACACAGTTCAGTGTAGAATGTTAAATCCAATAGATAACAGAGAGGCCACAGTCACACAGTTCAGTGTAGAATGTTAAATCCAATAGATAACAGAGAGGCTACAGTCACACAGTTCAGTGTAGAATGTTAAATCCAATAGATAACAGAGAGGCTACAGTCACACAGTTCAGTGTAGAATGTTAAATCCAATAGATAACAGAGAGGCCACAGTCACACAGTTCAGTGTAGAATGTTAAATCCAATAGATAACAGAGAGGCCACAGTCACACAGTTCTGTGTAGAATGTTAAATCCAATAGATAACAGAGAGGCTACAGTCACACAGTTCTGTGTAGAATGTTAAATCCAATAGATAACAGAGAGGCTACAGTCACACAGTTCTGTGTAGAATGTTAAATCCAATAGATAACAGAGAGGCTACAGTCACACAGTTCTGTGTAGAATGTTAAATCCAATAGATAACAGAGAGGCTACAGTCACACAGTTCAGTGTAGAATGTTAAATCCAATAGATAACAGAGAGGCTACAGTCACACAGTTCTGTGTAGAATGTTAAATCCAATAGATAACAGAGAGGCTACAGTCACACAGTTCTGTGTAGAATGTTAAATCCAATAGATAACAGAGAGGCTACAGTCACACAGTTCTGTGTAGAATGTTAAATCCAATAGATAACAGAGAGGCCACAGTCACACAGTTCTGTGTAGAATGTTAAATCCAATAGATAACAGAGAGGCCACAGTCACACAGTTCTGTGTAGAATGTTAAATCCAATAGATAACAGAGAGGCTACAGTCACACAGTTCTGTGTAGAATGTTAAATCCAATAGATAACAGAGAGGCTACAGTCACACAGTTCTGTGTAGAATGTTAAATCCAATAGATAACAGAGAGGCTACAGTCACACAGTTCAGTGTAGAATGTTAAATCCAATAGATAACAGAGAGGCTACAGTCACACAGTTCTGTGTAGAATGTTAAATCCAATAGATAACAGAGAGGCTACAGTCACACAGTTCAGTGTAGAATGTTAAATCCAATAGATAACAGAGAGGCCACAGTCACACAGTTCAGTGTAGAATGTTAAATCCAATAGAGAGGCTACAGTCACACAGTTCTGTGTAGAATGTTAAATCCAATAGATAACAGAGAGGCTACAGTCACACAGTTCAGTGTAGAATGTTAAATCCAATAGATAACAGAGAGGCCACAGTCACACAGTTCAGTGTAGAATGTTAAATCCAATAGATAACAGATAGGCCACAGTCACACAGTTCAGTGTAGAATGTTAAATCCAATAGATAACAGAGAGGCCACAGTCACACAGTTCTGTGTAGAATGTTAAATCCAATAGATAACAGATAGGCCACAGTCACACAGTTCAGTGTAGAATGTTAAATCCAATAGATAACAGAGAGGCTACAGTCACACAGTTCAGTGTAGAATGTTAAATCCAATAGATAACAGAGAGGCTACAGTCACACAGTTCTGTGTAGAATGTTAAATCCAATAGATAACAGAGAGGCTACAGTCACACAGTTCTGTGTAGAATGTTAAATCCAATAGATAACAGAGAGGCTACAGTCACACAGTTCTGTGTAGAATGTTAAATCCAATAGATAACAGAGAGGCCACAGTCACACAGTTCTGTGTAGAATGTTAAATCCAATAGATAACAGAGAGGCCACAGTCACACAGTTCTGTGTAGAATGTTAAATCCAATAGATAACAGAGAGGCTACAGTCACACAGTTCTGTGTAGAATGTTAAATCCAATAGATAACAGAGAGGCTACAGTCACACAGTTCTGTGTAGAATGTTAAATCCAATAGATAACAGAGAGGCTACAGTCACACAGTTCAGTGTAGAATGTTAAATCCAATAGATAACAGAGAGGCTACAGTCACACAGTTCTGTGTAGAATGTTAAATCCAATAGATAACAGAGAGGCTACAGTCACACAGTTCAGTGTAGAATGTTAAATCCAATAGATAACAGAGAGGCCACAGTCACACAGTTCAGTGTAGAATGTTAAATCCAATAGAGAGGCTACAGTCACACAGTTCTGTGTAGAATGTTAAATCCAATAGATAACAGAGAGGCTACAGTCACACAGTTCAGTGTAGAATGTTAAATCCAATAGATAACAGAGAGGCCACAGTCACACAGTTCAGTGTAGAATGTTAAATCCAATAGATAACAGATAGGCCACAGTCACACAGTTCAGTGTAGAATGTTAAATCCAATAGATAACAGAGAGGCCACAGTCACACAGTTCTGTGTAGAATGTTAAATCCAATAGATAACAGATAGGCCACAGTCACACAGTTCAGTGTAGAATGTTAAATCCAATAGATAACAGAGAGGCTACAGTCACACAGTTCAGTGTAGAATGTTAAATCCAATAGATAACAGAGAGGCTACAGTCACACAGTTCTGTGTAGAATGTTAAATCCAATAGATAACAGAGAGGCTACAGTCATACAGTTCTGTGTAGAATGTTAAATCCAATAGATAACAGAGAGGCTACAGTCACACAGTTCTGTGTAGAATGTTAAATCCAATAGATAACAGAGAGGCCACAGTCACAGTTCAGTGACCAAACCTGAATGAGTGAAAGCGCTAGCAGGGCCGCCCATTGGGAGAGGAGAAACAGATGTTTGCCTGGGGCACCAAGTCTCCAAGGGCACCGTGCCACTATGTCACCCCTATGAAATATAATACCAGTAATTGCCGCCAGACTGGAGTTAATCAGACTCATTCATACTGACTAGCCTACAGCCCCTTGATGTGAAGCAGACAGACTGTGATGTTGCTCTCTCTGGAACTGCCCCCTCCCCCTCACTCCATCTCTGCTTGCAGGCAGTTGGGACTGGGAGTGCGCTGATTGTTGACGCCCATTTGTGATGTAAATCGCATCACAGGACAAAGCCGCCTACAGGCCAAAATTTGGGAAAATATTTTAAACATTTGGGGATTATGAGAAGTAGAGACACATCTGAAGGTGATAAAGTTGATGTTGGGCAAGGTACATGCGTTATTGATTTTTGTATTATGTTTTTTAGACAATTGAACAACTGCTGAACATGGAGTTACAGATGGAAACACACACACAAACACACGATTTTTTGTTTGGGGCGATTCTAATTAAGGTTGTGGGATGGGATGTTCTCCTGTGAAATGGTGCCCCCTTAAGGTAGCATTTTTCTATGAGACACACCATCGCATGTGACAGCGTGTAAACAAAGCATGCAACCTAACTGACTGCCAGCCAGTGCCAGTGGAGAAACGCACAGTTCCATGTTGCTTGGGAAGTCCACTCCCACTGAGCACGCGGTCTAAAAGTGGTCTAATAGACGTATAGATTTGAAAGTTTTTTAGTTGTCTAAACTTAGACTAGACGACTAATAGACTTCTAATAGTCGTCTAAATGTAGACGGTCTATATTTAGACGACTATTAGAAGTCTATTAGTCGTCTAGTCTAAGTTTAGACAACTAAAAAACTTTCAAATCTATACGTCTATTAGACCACTTTTAGACCGCGTGCTCAGTGGGCTTCCATGACAAATGATTGTATTAAGTCCCTCTAAATATTTAAATAGGGGGGGGTTAAAGGGTACTCTTTTCCATTGAACATGTGAGTTCAACGGGACTCGGGAGCAGTCTACTTTGTGCTTTGCAGCACAAAGTGACGCACTGTGAGCTTGTATATCTGCTATTTTTTAACAGCCAAAGCTAGAAGCTAAAATGACACAGATGCTTTCCTGGTTTTAAGGGGTTAATAAATGCCATACTTATTCATACAAGAGAGTCTCACACAAGTGATGAAAATAGATGATCTACACGCTCACAATGTGTTGCATCGTAGATTGTTTTGTCTATTTTTTACTATTTTAAAATATTTTGTTTGTTTTTTGTTTTTTTTATAATAAAAAATAAGTAAAAAAAAAATCTTAAAGTAGGATTTTACATTTTCTGTTCTTATGTTGTTATGTTTTATAATATTATAATTTATATCTGTAAAGTAATGTGTAACTTACATTTCAAAATAAATTGAGTAAAAGTACAATATTTGCATCTGAGATGTAGTGGAGTAGAAGTAAAAGTATTGTTGGAAATACTCAAGTAAAGTACTAAAACCTAACAATTGTACTTAAGTACAGTACTTAAATGTACTTAGTTACTTTACACCACTGCTTGAAACAGAGTATTTCTACATTGTGGTATTTATACTTTTACTTGTAACAGAGTATGTCTTGATACTTTTACTTGTAACAGAGTATTTATTGATACTTTAACTTGTAACAGAGTATGTCTTGATACTTTTACTTGTAACAGAGTATTTATTGATACTTTTACTTGTAGCAGAGTATTTATTGATACTTTTACTTGTAACAGAGTATTTATTGATACTTTTACTTATAACAGAGTATTTATTGATACTTTTACTCCAGTACTTCTTCCCCCACTGGTTTCACTCAGACTCATTAATGTGATCATGTTTCTCTTCAGCTCTCCAGGCTCTCCACACAACAGGTAAACAAACATCAATAAACACATCAATATTATACACTTTAACCTAGAAGTAATATAAAAGTAATATTACTTTATTTAACTGTTTATTCTATTGTCTGTGTACAGAGTCTGATGATGTCAGGTTGGTGGGAGGAGCCAGACGCTGTGCTGGTAGACTGGAGGTGAAATACCAGAGAAAATGGAGAACAATGAGTGATCGTCATTATTATTATGACTGGACCCAGAAGCATTCATCTGTAGTGTGCAGACAGCTGGGCTGTGGCTCTGTTGTTTCTACAGAGAGGAGATATGGTTCTACAGGTCAACCTACATGGTTTATTATATCTAAATGTGTTGGATCTGAATCTTCACTGAGGGAGTGTGGAGGTGGAATGAGCTCTGGTTATTCCCCCTCCAGTCTGGAGCTGATCTGTTCAGGTAACAAACAATGATTTCAATGACTCTAATCTATACTGTCTGTCTGTCTGTCTGTCTGTCTGTCTGTCTGTCTGTCTGTCTGTGTGTGTGTGTGTGTGTGTGTGTGTGTGTGTGTGTGTGTGTGTGTGTGTGTGTGTGTGTGTGTGTGTGTGTGTGTGTGTGTGTGTGTGTGTGTGTGTGTGTGCGTGCGCGCGCGCGTGCGTGCGTCTGTCTGTGAGTCAGAGAGAACATTTTTAACTAAAATCTTTGCTACTGGGGGTCCCTGGAACAACATATTTTGGTATGGGGGTCCCTGGAACAACATATATTGAGATGGGGGTTGGGGGTCCCTGGAAGAACATATTGAGATGGGGGTCCACGGACAAAAACATGTAATTTTGGGGGTCCTTGTCATGACAAACTGTGAGAACCACTTATAAAGCAACATAAGTTTATTTGTAGAATCAGCCTGTATCAGTGGTTAAGGACCCCCAAAATGATATGCATTTGGCTGCGGACCCCCATCTCAATATATGTTGTTCCAGGGACCCCCATCTCAATATATGTTGTTCCAGGAACCCCCATCTCACAACATGTTGTTCCAGGGACCCCCAGAAGCAAATATTAGCGTTAAAAATGTCCACTCTGAATTTGGGTCTTGTCCTAAAATAATGCTGGTCCAGGGGCCCTGGCGGGGGTTAATCCGTCCCTGACACCAAGGTCACAGTAATCCTGCTCTTCTCCTTCCCCACACATCACAACTTCTGCTCTGTTGTTTGTTCACTTGGACAACTTTGAACCTCTGTTGTTTGTTCACTTGGACCACTTTGAACCTCTGTTGTTTGTTCACTTGGACCACTTTGAACCTCTGTTGTTTGTTCACTTGGACCACTTTGAACCTCTGTTGTTTGTTCACTTGGACCACTTTGATCCTCTGTTGTTTGTTCACTTGGACCACCTTGAACCTCTGTTGTTTGTTCACTTGGACCACTTTGAACCTCTGTTGTTTGTTCACTTGGACCACTTTGAACCTCTGTTGTTTGTTCACTTGGACCACTTTGAACCTCTGTTGTTTGTTCACTTGGACCACTTTGAACCTCTGTTGTTTGTTCACTTGGACCACTTTGAACCTCTGTTGTTTGTTCACTTGGACCACTTTGAACCTCTGTTGTTTGTTCACTTGGACCACCTTGAACCTCTGTTGTTTGTTCACTTGGACCACTTTGAACCTCTGTTGTTTGTTCACTTGGACCACTTTGAACCTCTGTTGTTTGTTCACTTGGACCACTTTGAACCTCTGTTGTTTGTTCACTTGGACCACTTTGAACCTCTGTTGTTTGTTCACTTGGACCACCTTGAACCTCTGTTGTTGTTTGTTCACTTGGACCACTTTGAACCTCTGTTGTTTGTTCACTTGGACCACTTTGAACCTCTGTTGTTTGTTCACTTGGACCACTTTGAACCTCTGTTGTTTGTTCACTTGGACCACTTTGAACCTCTGTTGTTTGTTCACTTGGACCACTTTGAACCTCTGTTGTTTGTTCACTTGGACCACCTTGAACCTCTGTTGTTGTTTGTTCACTTGGACCACTTTGAACCTCTGTTGTTTGTTCACTTGGACCACTTTGAACCTCTGCTGGAGATGGTCACGTTTATGGTGTAAAACAAAGACCCCCCCCCCACGCACGCACACACACACACACACACACACACACACACACACACACACACACACACACACACACACACACACACACACACACACACAAAATAAAATAAAAATAATAATCTGTAGTTTCAGTTTGTCTTTGCCTTGGTTCCATTGATAAACAATTTGAAAATAGCCGATCTACAAGCTCAAAACGCCTCGCAACGTGAAGCCTTGTCAGCTTGTAGATTGTGTATTTTCACAATGTATCATTATAATTTTTTCGGACAATTTGGTCTATATCTGTGGCCTATATATATTTCTTTTTCAACAATTTCGGGGACCCCCTGCTGTATCCCCGCAGACCCCCTAGGGGTCGCGGACCACCTGTTGAAGACCCCTGGTGTAGAATAAATACCCCCCCCCCCCCCCCCCCCCCCGCAACATGAGGCGTTGTCAGCTTGTAGATTGAGTATTTTCACGTTTGTCTCGTTCTATTGTTTTTCCTGACAATTCGGCCAATACGTTTATTTATTAGTGTTGATGCTTTAATTGTCTTTAAAATAATTAGTTGTAATAAATACATTAAATATAAAGGTCTAAAAGTCATTAAATGGGAGTTTCTCACAGTGACGTCACGTCGTCGTTCTCCGGTCGTTCTGCTTTACGGCAGCTCGGATTGAGGTGATAAAAGGGCTGCCTTTATCTCTACACAATAGAGCCACCACAAGCCTACAACTACTCGTTTTTAAGGTAAAGTTTGTTATGCTACTGTTAGCTGTTTGTCATCAGAAAACGATTTATTTACATGATGACAGAAGAAAGACAAAGTCACCACTCATCAGTAGATAGCCATTATATTACCAAGTGTTAATCCTCTGTAACACAGTGTGTCCGTTTATATCAAGATATAATCACTCACCATACCTCCACCATAACTTTGACTCTTGGTTTCTAAATCTAATCTTTTCCCACATCGATCAATCATTTTGGTAATTATTCTTTTCATATATAGTTCACATTGTCCCTTATGTCCATCAGCTGCAAATGAGCTTCAGTGAAATAGGCCTACACAAAATTGATAGCTATCCCAGTTTGTTCAATACATAACTCAACATTATTTCAAGGCTACATTTTAAACCACTAGGTCTACTTGGTTTTATACTGTGTTGTTGTGGATTTTTTTTTTATAGAATACAAGTTAAGTGGGCAATAAGCCAGGCCATCTATTGTTGTGTTAACTAGCCTACTTTAACTACCATCCACTTGTCATTATTGACTGCATAGGCTGATAACTATGGAAGGAAAACGGGGCCAAATGTTTTCATCATTCATCCAAAAAAAATTGTGAAAAAATACAAAATGAAGTGAAAAAATAAGATTTGAACCCGAAAAAAATAAAATTTGAACCTGAAAGTCTTGAATTTCGATTTTGAACTCGAAAAAAATAAAATAAATGTAACTTTGATTCGCTTTTTTAATACTTTTGAATACTTTTTTTTATTTTTTATTTCACTTTAATATATATTTCGATCTTGGAGTCCTTTTCTTCAGTTGTTATTTATTTATTTATTTAAATTTCAGATCTTATTTTTACGGATTCATTTTTTTTTAAATTTTTTTTTTGGTTTCAGATTTCTTTTTTTCAGTTTCAGATCTTATTTTTACGAGTTCAACTTCAAAAGTTTCAGGTGCACTTTTGGCCCTGTTTTTCCATGGGGGCGGGGCCTCAACTGAGAGGGGCGTGGAATCATGAGTGACAGGCCTCCCGGACCCAGTTGTTGCCATGTCCACTTATTATAAGCGACTTTATTATTACCATTATTATTATTAATATTAATAGTAATTCTTCATCTCCAGAGGCGAGTGGCCGGCGGACGACCGAGGGGCCTCTAGAGTCGGGGTCCGACCACCCAGGGACCCCCTGGAGCCCCGGGGACCCCCCGCGGACCCCCTGCTATCTAGTCCCATGTATTTTAAAAATGTTCGGCTCTACAATGGTTTCAATGGGAGGGCCGACATTTTTTGGGGGAAATCCGGGACTTTGACCGCACGGACACCCTCCAGGGGGCCCAGGGACCCCCGCAAAATTATAGCGCCGCCTAGCGGCGGCGCGCCGCCACTGCAGCGCACATAAACCTCCATAACTCGGGCTAGGAACGAACGTTCGAGACAGGACCGGTACCCACGCGTCCGGCTCGGGGCCCCGGAGCCGGCCGTGCCACTGCGCCGCCTGGCGGCCGACGCCAAACAGGAAGTGCCTCTATATCTCATGAACCGTTTGTCGTACAGACGCGTGGGTGGCGTAATATGACTTGATTAAGAGTCCTTGACCTTAATTGGTGCAACAGGAAGTGCCCTTCGCCAAACAGGAAGTGCCTCTATATCTCATGAACCGTTTGTCGTACAGACGCGTGGGTTGCGTCATATGACTTGATTAGGAGTCCTTGACATTAATTGGTGCAACAGGAAGTGCCCTTCGCCAAACAGGAAGTGCCTCTATCTCATGAACCGTTTGTCGTACAGACGCGTGGGTGGCCTCATATTACTTGATTAGGAGTCCTTGACCTTAATTGGTGCAACAGGAAGTGCCCTTCGCCAAACAGGAAGTGCCTCTATATCTCATGAACCGTTTGTCGTACAGATGCGTGGGTGGCCTCATATTACTTGATTAGGAGTCCTTGACATTAATTGGTGCAACAGGAAGTGCCCTTCGCCAAACAAGAAGTGCCTCTATCTCATGAACCGTTTGTCGTACAGACGCGTGGGTTGCGTCATATGACTTGATTAGGAGTCCTTGACCTTAATTGGTGCAACAGGAAGTGCCCTTCGCCAAACAGGAAGTGCCTCTATATCTCATGAACCGTTTGTCGTACAGACGCGTGGGTGGCCTCATATTACTTGATTAGGAGTCCTTGACCTTAATTGGTGCAACAGGAAGTGCCCTTCGCCAAACAGGAAGTGCCTCTATATCTCATGAACCGTTTGTCGTACAGACGCGTGGGTGGCGTCATATCACATGATTAAGAGTCCTTGACCTTAATTGGTGCAACAGGAAGTGCCCTTCGCCAAACAGGAAGTGCCTCTATATCTCATGAACTGTTTGTCGTACAGACGTGTGGGTGGCGTCATATCACATGATTAAGAGTCCTTAACCTTAATTGGTGCTTCCTTCGCCAAACAGGAAGTGCCCTTTGCCAAACAGGAAGTACCTCTATATCTCATGAACCGTTTGTCGTACAGGTGTGGGTGGTGTCATATGACTTGATTAAGAGTCCTTCAGCAGTGATGACCGGGCCCTCGCAGCTCTACCCACGTCACAAGGGGCAGCAGCCAATCAGAAGAGGATGCAGGGCTAGTTAAACCAATTAAGCTGAAGGACTCCTAATCAAGCCATATGACACCACCCAAACGTGTATGACAAACGGTTCATGAGATATAGAGGTACTTCCTGTTTTGCAAAGGACACTTCCTGTGTGGTGAAGGAAGCACCAATTAAGGTTAAGGACTCTTAATCAAGTCTTATGACACAACCCACGAATCTGCACGACAAACGGTTCATGAGATATAGAGGCACTGCCTGTTTGGCGAGGGTACTTCCTGTTTGGCGAAGGAGCACCAATTAAGGTTAAGGACTCTTAATCATGTGATATGACGCCACCCACGTGTCTGTACGAC
Source organism: Nannobrachium achirus (assembly GCF_963921795.1). Lineage (NCBI taxonomy): Eukaryota > Metazoa > Chordata > Actinopteri > Myctophiformes > Myctophidae > Nannobrachium > Nannobrachium achirus. Next base: position 1,774,275 of record NC_137814.1, read on the forward strand.
AAACGGTTCATGAGATATAGAAGCACTTCCTGTTTGGTGAAGGGCACTTCCTGTTGCACCAATTAAGGTCAAGGACTCTTAATCATGTGATATGACGCCACCCAAGCGTCTGTACGACAAACGGTTCATGAGATATAGAGGCACTTCCTGTTTGGCGAAGGGCACTTCCTGTTACACCAATTAAGGTCAAGGACTCCTAATCAAGTAATATGAGGCCACCCACGCGTCTGTACGACAAACGGTTCATGAGATATAGAGGCACTTCCTGTTTGGCGAAGGGCACTTCCTGTTGCACCAATTAAGGTCAAGGACTCTTAATCATGTGATATGACGCCACCCAAGCGTCTGTACGACAAACGGTTCATGAGATATAGAGGCACTTCCTGTTTGGCGAAGGGCACTTCCTGTTGCACCAATTAAGGTCAAGGACTCCTAATCAAGTAATATGAGGCCACCCACGCGTCTGTACGACAAACGGTTCATGAGATATAGAGGCACTTCCTGTTTGGCGAAGGGCACTTCCTGTTGCACCAATTAAGGTTAAGGACTCTTAATCATGTGATATGACGCCACCCACGCGTCTGTACGACAAACGGTTCATGAGATATAGAGGCACTTCCTGTTTGGCGAAGGGCACTTCCTGTTGCACCAATTAAGGTCAAGGACTCTTAATCATGTGATATGATGCCACCCACGCGTCTGTACGACAAACGGTTCATGAGATATAGAGGCACTTCCTGTTTGGCGAAGGGCACTTCCTGTTGCACCAATTAAGGTCAATGACTCCTAATCAAGTAATATGAGGCCACCCACGCGTCTGTACGACAAACGGTTCATGAGATATAGAGGCACTTCCTGTTTGGCGAAGGGCACTTCCTGTTGCACCAATTAAGGTCAAGGACTCCTAATCAAGTAATATGAGGCACCCACGCGTCTGTACGACAAACGGTTCATGAGATATAGAGGCACTTCCTGTTTGGCGAAGGGCACTTCCTGTTGCACCAATTAAGGTCAAGGACTCCTAATCAAGTAATATGAGGCACCCACGCGTCTGTACGACAAACGGTTCATGAGATATAGAGGCACTTCCTGTTTGGCGAAGGGCACTTCCTGTTGCACCAATTAAGGTCAAGGACTCCTAATCAAGTCATATGACGCAACCCACGCGTCTGTACGACAAACGGTTCATGAGATATAGAGGCACTTCCTGTTTGGCGAAGGGCACTTCCTGTTACACCAATTAAGGTCAAGGACTCTTAATCAAGTCATATGACGCCACCCACACGCCTGTACGACAAACGGTTCATGAGATATAGAGGCACTTCCTGTTTGGCGTCGGCCGCCAGGCGCGTGGGTACCGGTCCCGTCTCGAACGGTCGTTCCTAGCCCGAGTTATGGAGGTTTATGTGCGCTGCAGTGGCGGCGCGCCGCGGTGCTATAATTTTGCGGGGGTCCCTGGGCCCCCTGGAGGGTGTCCGTGCGGTCAAAGTCCCGGATTTCCCCAAAAAAATGTCGGCCCTCCCATTGAAACCAACATTTTTAAAATACATGGGACTAGATAGCAGGGGGTCCGCGGGGGGTCCCCGGGGCTCCAGGGGGTCCCCGGGTGGTCGGGCCCCGACTCCAGAGGCCCCTCGGTCGGCCGCCGGCCCCTCGCCTCTGGAGATGAAGAATTACTATTAATATTAATAATAATAAGGGTAATAATAAAGTCGCTTATAATAAGCGGACATGGCAACAACTGGGTCCGGGAGGCCTGTCACTCATGATTCCACGCCCCTCTCAGTTGAGGCCCCGCCCCCATGGAAAAACAGGGCCAAAAGTGCACCTGAAACTTTTGAAGTTGAACTCGTAAAAATAAGATCTGAAACTGAAAAAAAGAAATCTGAAACCGAAAAAAAAAAAAAACGAATCCGTAAAAATAAGATCTAAATCTGAAATAAATAAATAAAAAACAACTGAAGAAAAGGACTCCAAGATCGAAATATATATTAAAGTGATATGGAAAAAAAAAAAAAAAAGTATTCAAAAGTATTAAAAAAGCGAATCAAAGTTACATTTATTTTATTTTTTTCGAGTTCAAAATCGAAATTCAAGACTTTCAGGTTCAAATTTAATTTTTTTCGGGGTCAAATCTTATTTTTTCACTTCATTTTTTCACAATTTTTTAAACATTTGGCCCCGTTTTCCTTCCATAGATGCGTGGTAGATGCAAAATGGACTTCCATGGGGATGTGAGAGGACCTTCACGAGGGATGTGAAAGCACCATGCTCTTCTGGCTCACAGCATCTGAAAAGGAACCTTGCTGTACCTAGATCAGCTCCATAGCAGCTATGGATCACTTGTGTCAAGTCTGCTAAATCAGATTAAACAAGGAGCATTTGTTAAACCTTGGGAGAAACGAAGATGTTGACAGCATCATTGCTCTCATAGTGTATTGTTTTTATTGAATATTTATTCCACTAGAGAAAAAGTATGTCCATGTTGTGAAGAATAACCATAACAACAGGCATCATATACACACACGTGTGCACCCAGCTAACCCCAAACCTGCAAATAATTGATTTTCTTTTGAACAACTGAAAATTAAATATTCCTCTGTTGTATTTTGCATGAAGGTGAGGGTAAATAGTAGCCTAGTTCCAGACCCTGAATCGCTAGCCACACCCCTTTAATTTTTTTGTTTCTGCGATTCAGGTCTAGAATCGCTCTCAATGAGGAGGCCTGCCTCGGTTGAAAATCCAAACGGGCGAATCAGCGTCGTGAATCAGCGTCTTGTGATCAGCGTGGGTGGGGGTTTCCCAGAACTCATGTGTGTTTCCAAGTACACCAGCGCCGCCGCCGTACCGTACCGCACATCGTGTCGCGGTAAAATGCGGTAAATTGCGGTAAAATGCGATCGTATCGATCTCGCTATGAAACACCAGTAGCAGGCATGTTATGTTGTGTTTGATTACTAGTTCGTAGTGCTCCTATTCTGACTGTTTCTTTGGTTAGCAAGTAGCACTAGCAAGCAACAGGTTAGCCACTAGCCAGCCAGGCACACATAACAACACTATGTCATGTGTTGGTCGGTGAACCAATCGCTGAACAGTGCCTCATTTCGGCAAGCCTCATTTCGGCAAGCCTCATTTCCCTGCAAAGGCTGTGGGCGGAACTGACTTCAGACTGAATAATGAAGTGAAACGAAATGTCAATTCAGGCTGAGTGTCAGGCTAGGTAAATAGTTTTTCTTGAAACAAAATGTTTGCTTTGTTCTCAACCTCTGAAACATTAAGGGAACACTAACGTTTCTAAACTGCAGCTTTATTTTTCTCTACACTCGGTAAATTGCAAATAACGTTTATTAATGTATATTTTAAACAGGATATGCATTGTAAGTTATAAAATGATACCTCAAGATGGACAACTTAAGGCATCCATGTACATTTTAGAAGTGATCAAGATTCTGTCACATTGAGTGGACCATCTGTACATATTCTCCCAATGTTATGGGATTACTATTTTGTGCTCGTGGAGCCGTGATGATGATGAATCAGCGACGGAGATGTGATCGGGGCCTTCCGCCATTGTACCAGGTACTGTAATCGCCGTTACAGTAATATATTACTTTTCGCGAGATATCTCGGGAATGGCACTCCAGATACTCGAGTAAATATCGCGAGATATCTCGGGAATGGCACCAAATCGGTTAAGAGAAATAACAATGTGTGTGTTTTGCTGTATATATACACATAGATGTTTAATTAACGTTGCTAACTCACAGCTGCCATAGGGAGAGACTGTAACATACTGGTTATCTTTCACATATCAAGCATATGTATGATTTATTTTATCTATTTGAGACTATTAGGGGGAATGGGGGATTACGTTGTGGTTTTGATTGATTGATTGATTGAAGAATTTATTAGAAGTTTGCAATAGAAAAAAGTACAGTTTCATGACAGTACAAATCACTGGTACAAGGTCAACTAAAAGGAGATCCTAGAAAGCCGAGGCTTATTTCCACAGGAACCACACTTTAAAGTTATACCATGTATAAATAAATAATAATATAAGTTATACCATCTTAAAATTGTCCTAACTCTTAAATCGCTAAAGTTTTAGAACACCCACTCCGTTATTTTCAGCTTCTGAAGCCTTCTCTTTATATATTTTCTTCTAGCAGTGACAGGGGCGGGATTTCCCGGCAAAATGACGTCATCATACACTACCGGCCAATCACAGCGAGGGTTATACACTGCCGGCCAATCACAGCGCATCTTGAAGTGGGGTCGCTAGCTATCACAATAGGGCGGCCATATTTGTAGGCGCCCGTGTGTCTCTATCTATACTCGGGTGAAACACTCCGTTTCTCCGGAATGCCTGAACGCACAGGAACCAGGGACCCCTCCAAAGATAGATCTCGGCGAGGTGGAGGCAGATGCGGGGGTGACGCGGGGGTGTGAGGCCCGGTCCGCGGCGAAAAACGGCCGAAAGACGCGGACGCTACTGACCACTAGTTGAGCAACTTACACAGTATAGCTTTAAGTATCTCATATAACATTGAAAGACAGACGGATAGAACATAGTACTTTATCTAGGATAATATCAGTTTCAAAAGCATAACATCAAATACAAAGGCAGAAAAAAGAGAATAATAAAAAAAGGGGGGGGGGCATGGGGGCTTAGTCTATTTACAAGTCACGGGTAGCAGCTGTCTGAAGGTGACTTTTCATACCAATTTTGAAGGAGGCTAGGGATTTGCTCTCCTTTAGGGCTTGAGGAAGGGCGTTCCATATAATTATCAGTATAATTATCAGTGATATAATTATCAGCCTATTCAGTTAATAATGACCAGATGAGGTCAGTTTCTAAGTAATTAACCATGTTAACATAACAAAAGATATGGCCCAGACTTGAATATTGCCCACTCAACTTGTATTACATAGAAATGTCCACAACAGCATACAGTATAAAACCCAGTATGCATAGCCTAGTGGATTCACCTCTGTTAAATCATATGTACACACTTAAAAGTTAAAAAGGCTTAACACTTGGTAATATAATTTACTGATGAGTGGTGATGTTGTCTTTAACTTTCGACTGTCATCATGTAAATAAATCGTTTTCTGTCACCAGACTTGTGGCTCATAATGTAAACAGACAGGCAGCATGTAGCATTATTAGCACCTGATGCCATGTTTTTTCCCCCACACCCCAATCTAAGGCAATTTCCATAATGAAAAAAGACTTAACACTAACAAGAGAACATGATGACAAACAGCTAACAGTAGCATAACAAACTTTACCTTAAAAACGAGTAGTTGTAGGCTTGTGGTGGCTCTATTGTGTAGAGATAGAGGCAGCCCTGTTATCACCTCAAATCGCGCACTGCCGTAAAGCAGAACGACGCGGTGATGTCATGTGAGAAGGAGGAATTGTCAATGTCTATGTCTGTCTGTCTGTCTCTCTCTCACACTCTCCCCCCCCCCCTCTCTCTCTCTCTCTCTCTCTCTCTCTCTCTCTCTCTCCAGAGTCAGTGAGGTTGGTGAATGGTCCTGGTTGGTGTTCAGGCAGAGTGGAGGTGAAGTCTGATCAGTCGTGGCTCTCAGTGTGTGAAGGTGACTTTGACCAGCAGGATGCAGAGGTGGCCTGTAGGGAGCTTGGCTGTGGGGCTCCTTCAGTCCTCCAGGGGGCGCTCTATGGAGAAGGGAAGGCTCCCATGTGGACCAAAGAGTTCCAGTGTGAAGGCAGTGAGTCTGTTCTCCTGGACTGTAGAACCTCAGACTCAACTAGAAACACCTGCTCACCTGACAAGACTGTTGGACTCACCTGCTCAGGTAAAAGACAAACTACACTTTATTGATTATTAGTTTACAGTCAAAGTAATATTGCTTTTTGAACCACTTCAAACCTATATTTAGTTCACTGTATTCCCAAGGCTGTATACCAGGCCCACTCCCGTTTTCACTCTAAAATAGCAGATCTACAAGCATTAGCGATGGAACTATGTGGCTTTAGGGGCAGCAGCCCCCCCTGGTGGTGGAGAGCAGTTTTAGTTATTATTTATATTGTAGGAACCATTGTAATACAGACAAGACATGCATTATATTAGCATATTAATGATTGTTTATTGCTACTGCCCAAATCTATGAATATATGTATTTCTTTGTTACTCAAATGACCCTCAATGTTGCTTCTCGGGGGTCCCTGGCACTAAATATTTTGAGATGGGGGTCCGTGGCCAAATACTTATCATTTTGGGGGTGCTTCACATGAAAAGGTTTGAGCACCACTGACATAGAAGGATTTGAAATATTCAAAGACTTTTTCACGATAAAAAAAAAAAATGCAGATCTAATGGCTCGCAGTGCGGCACTCGGTGCCATGCTGTGAGCTTGTATATCTGCTATGTTTCAATAGTTAAAGCTCAAAATAATGTGTAATCATGCGTTCCCAGTCTAAATGGGTTATCCTCTCCCCCTATGAAGAACATTCATGGGGGGCCTGCAGTGAATCCTTGTACCCTTGTATAATAATCCCCCCCCCCCCCCCTTGTGTGTGCGTGTCTCCCACGTTCAGCCCACCCTTGGATTTAGTGCTTCCAGCTCACCAGATCTACAAGCTTGTATTGTGAGGAGTTGTGAGCTTACAGATGGTCTATTTTAGCAGACAGTTAACCCTAGAATAGAGACAGGAGAGTTCTTAACGTTTATTCTATTGTCTGTGTACAGAGCCTGATGATGTCAGGTTGGTGGGAGGAGCCAGCAACTGTACTGGTAGACTGGAGGTGAAACACCAGAGAGAATGGAGACCAGTGTTTAGTTATGTCTGGAACCAGAAGCATTCATCTGTAGTGTGCAGACAGCTGGGCTGTGGCTCTGTTGTTTCTACAGAGAGGAGAGATGGTTCTACAGATCAACCTACATGGTGGATTACATCTTACTGTGTTGGATCTGAATCTTCACTGAGGGAGTGTGGAGTAATGACGTCTAGTAGTTCCTCCTCCAGTCTGGATCTGATCTGTTCAGGTAACAAACAATGACTTCAACAATGACACTAATCTATACTGTGTGTGTGTGTGTGTGTGTGTGTGTGTGTGTGTGTGTGTGTGTGTGTGTGTGTGTGTGTGTGTGCAGCCCCGGACTGGCAGTTCTGGCAGAAGCCAGAAGGGCCGACAGTCTCTGGGGCCGAGCCCTCCCCGAAAAAAAAAAATATTAATAATAATAAAAGCACGCAGTCACCACCAATCGGCCCTAATAGAGACGACTGTGCCGGCCCGGCCCGGCCCATTATCCCATGTCATTAAGGGGGGGGGGGGGGGGGGGGGGGTGACTTGATTGTGACTGGGTAGGGAGGGAGGCAGAGACTCAATTCCCCCTGCTGCTCAAGTGGTTTGCTCCGTCAACGTACGCAACGTACGCAACGTAGGCTACGTCAACGTAACTAGTTCAAAGAAAGTTGGCGCGGGATACGTTGATAGAAGGTGGGACTACTAGCGTTTGCGTGCAAATTGCAAGGTGAAAATGGAGCGAAAACAAAACAAAAAAGCAAAAGGTGGCTGGGAGAAAGTACAAGCTAAAAAACGAAAAAGTTTGGAAGCAGATGCGGGGAAATGTTTAAAAATAACTAAGATGTTTGCCCAGCAGCAGCCTGCTTCTGTCAGCGAGGAGGAGGCGTCGCTACCGGCCAGTAGTGCTCTCGGCTGGGGTAGTATTAGTACGGCTGAGCCGGCCACAAGTTCAACCAAGTCACCTATCGTCGGGCCGGTCGGGGACGTGGAGGAGCTATCAGAGGAGCCCGGTCACGGTGCTGGAGAGACTGAATGTGGAGGACAGCGCAGCATTGTTATTATTCCCGAGGCCGAGGAGGAGTCGCCGCCGCCGGATAAAAACAACAACTTGGATAAGGAAGTGGATGATCGCGTTGGAACTGTAGGTGATGATGAACCTGGGGCTGGGAGTGAGACTGGGGAGACTGCATTTGACTACTTCGCTCGGCCAAAATCAGCAGATTTGGATTTATTTTTTAAGTACCATCCATTTCAAACAACCACCAACAAAACAGTTAAAAGTGTATTTAATTGTAGCGATGGGACACGGCGATCTTGGTTAACATATTGTAACACATCAAACACATTATACTGCTCTGTGTGTCTGGCATTTTCTAAACATGATAACCCCTTTACTCTGGGAATGAGTGACTGGAGACATATACATCAACGTATAGGCGAGCATGAGATACTTGGCCCTCATAACGATGCTGCCTACGCTTACATTTTAAGAGAGAACAGAGGCAATATACCTGAGCTGCTTGATGGAAATCAAACGGCTATTGCCAGAGAGCAAGTGCGCCAGCGGCGACAGGTTTTAGAGCGTGTTATTGACATTGTTAAAGTAATTGGAAAACGTGGACTCAGTTACAGGGGCGACAAACAAGAGGCTGCATTCAGTTTGGAAGACGAAGCTGCTGATCATGGGACCTTTTTAGAACTCGTTCTCTTGTTGAGCAAATATGATGTAATAATGCAGACACATGTCCGTTCGTGTATAGAGAAAAGCAAGAGCCTGCACGACTCTGGTGCTAAGGGCCGAGGTTCACTGGTCACTCTACTCTCTAAAACTACAGTAAACACGGTCATCGAGGCTATTGGACGTCTCATTAAAGAGACTATTGCTGCAGAAGTTAAACATGCTGGGATGTATTCCATTCAAATTGATACCACACAGGACATAACAGCTAAAGATCAGTGTTCGGTGATAATGCGCTTTTTGTTCCAGGGACCCCCAGAAACACAGATTTGATTTTAGTCAAATCTGTGGAAAAGAGTCTGGGTCGACTTTGAAAGAGGTCGACTTATCTGGCTACCGTTAAAACCGAGTTGTCCACTGGCCAGGCCTTCGTTGAATTGGTGAAGGGTGTTTTGGAGAAAATGGACATTAATTTGGCTAACTGTGTTGGTAATGCTACAGACGGAGCGGCTAACATGCAAGGGGAATATAGAGGCTTTTCAGCACTCTTGTCAGCTGATGCTCCCCAGGTACACGTATGGTGTTATAGCCATGTACTGAATTTAGTGCTATCGGACACTACAAGCTCCGATCTAACGGCCGCATCACTCTTTAATTTGTTAAATGACATTGCTGTTTTCCTGCGAGACTCGTACCAAAGAATGAATGTATGGGAGGATGTAAGCAAAGACACACGGCACAGGCGGCTGTCACCAATAGGTGCAACGCGATGGTGGGCTAAAGATGCTGCGCTTAAAAAGGTATTTGGCTTATTTGGGGATCCAGCTGGGTGCCTTTACATTGATCTGATAGTGACACTTAGGGAACTGAGTAATAAAGTGAAATTGCCTTCGAAGGTGCGCACGAATGCCAGCGGTTATGCAGATAACCTGCTGAAATACCAAACTATCCTCACTGCCCAGACATTTCTGCGCATCTTCCAAACAACAACTCCGCTATCAGAGTACTTGCAAACGAGTGGAATGGATTTGCTCACTGCACATCGCTTTGTCACAAAGACACAAGAGGATATGGAAAAATATGCACGTGACTTTGCAGGACGGGATTGCCTCACGTGTCCTTAAGTTGTGTTTCGACCAGCTTTCGGGAGTCTTTACTGACATTTTTAATATGTCCCTGTCATTGTGTGTGGTACCGTTGTGTTTCAAGGAAACCATAATTGTACCCATAGCAAAGAAAAAACCTGTCGCCTGTCTTAATGATTATCGCCCTGTGGCTTTGACCTCTGTTCTCATGAAGTGTCTGGAAAAAATGGTTATATCACATATAACGCACATTATCCCTGCCAATACTGATCCATTACAGTTTGCATACTGTGCTAATAGATCAGTCGATGATGCTATTTCTCTCGCATTACACATTGCCTTGAAACATCTGGAGAAAAGGAACTCTTATGTCAGACTACTCTTCATAGATTATAGCTCTGCCTTTAACACGATTGTACCATCTAAGCTTGTGTTGAAACTCAGGGGTCTTGGTCTTGGCAGTAGTATCTGCAACTGGCTGTTTGACTTTTTGACAGGCAGGCCACAATCTGTACGAATAGGGAACAAGCATTCATCTAAGATATTGACCAGGACTGGAGCGCCCCAGGGCTGCTGCCTCAGTCCCTTGTTGTATAGTCTGTTCACCTATGATTGTGTTGCCAGGTGTGGCAATAATTCTATTCTCAAATTTGCAGATGACACCACGGTTATAGGACTAATATCCAACGATGATGAGAGGGCCTATAGGAGGGAAATTGAAGAGCTAACCCTATGGTGCCAGAATAACAATCTCTCTCTAAATGTTAGTAAAACAAAAGAGATCATCGTTGACTTTAGGAAGTCTAAAGTCAATCACAGTCCCTTAACCATAAATGGTTCACCTGTAGACATAGTGGACAGTTTCAAATTCCTGGGTGTTCACATAACAAACTCACTCACATGGTCTCAAAACAGCGAAGGTATCCTTATGAAAGCGCAGCAGCGATTGTACTTTCTGAGGCGCCTCAGGAGATTTGGCCTGAGCACCAAGGCTCTTGTTAATTTCTATCGCTGTACCATAGAAAGTGTTTTGACAGGATGCATCACAGTGTGGTTTGGTAACGTGACTGTTCAAGACAGTACACAGTTACAGAGAATTGTGAAGAGAGCTGCCAAAATCATTGGCACAGAATTACCACAGCTACACACAATCTATAACACACGCTGTAAGAAAAAGACAGAGAACATCTTAAAGGACAGCTGTCATCCCGCCCATTCCCTGTTCTATCTCCTCCCATCCAAAAAACGTTACCAGAGCATCAAATCTCACACCACCCGTTTCAGTAATAGTTTTTATGCTCAAGCAATCAGGATGCTTAACGAAGAGATGGAAGCGAGACGTAGGTAGTCATGTGCAATATACGCAGTTTTTAAACTGTACACTGTTACACGGTATGGTTGTTTTGTTGTTTTTGGGTTGTCCTGGGTGACCTGTTGTTGTCTTGTTTTTTTGTGTGTAATAAGGCTGAGAGTGCTCCTGGCACAAGCATTTCATTGTATGTCTATACCTGTATGGATATGCATTTGACTAATAAACCTGAACCTGAACCTGAACCTGAGTGAAGACGGCAGCAGACACCTTTGTGAAATGGGCGAACGACCAGTGAGATGAACGTGACAGTGAGGAGGACACAGTGGAAGACGCCCTGCCTAAAGTCAGAACAAAACAAACAAAAAGGATGCCACGCGAATTATGTGGTGACACAACCATAGAAGATGCTGATAAGAAGTATGAGATTACAGTACATAATGTAATTCTGGATACAGTCAATCAAAGCCTTTCCCAGCGTTTTGATAAAAACAGAGAACTGTACACAGATTTTTCCCTGCTTGACCCCAAGAGATTCGATTATTTGAAACTTAACGGTGTCCCTGCTGGCGCACTGAACGCGCTGAGCGCAAACCTGACGAGGCACAACAGCAACGCAACTCCTGCTAACTTGCAGGCCGAGCTACTCAGTCTGGCTACAAACTGGGACAGTTTCAGCGAGTCTGTGCGTAACGAGTATCCCGTCCAAATGTGTACTGAGGATGAAGATGATGACTTTGATGAGCAAACAGAGGAATGGGATGTTGTCAACAAAACCTGCAAATCATGCAGAAACTGTCCGGCCTGTGTCTATTTTTTCCTCCATCGCTATAACATGTTCACTTGTTCATACCGCCTAATTGGGCTTGGATATAAGTTTCTCTTAACACTGTCAGTGACCCAAGTTGCTTGTGAGCGAAGCTTTTCCACTTTAAAATTCATAAAAAATCGACTAAGGAGCACAGCATCACAGGAACACCTCGAGAGCTTTATGCTCATGTCAATGGAAAAAGAGTTTCTGTCGTCTTTGAATAAGGACCTCATCATCGACCTGGTGGCGTAGAAAAGCGCACTAATGTGACGGCTGCTCATTCAATAAGGTAGGACATACAAGTAGTTTATTATTCTCTAATTTCTCGTTTCTATTCTATTCTATTCTATTCTATTCTATTCTATTCTATTCTATTATTTCTATTCTATTCTACTGCAATGTGGTTTGGTAAATTTGTTGGGCAGTTGGGCTTGTATAACAAGGCAAGCAGCTGTCCACTGTGCTGTGGTGTGTGCGTTGTGTTACAGTGATGTTGTTTTTGGCTGCAGGGTCTTTGCGTGTGAATTTGAACTTGATGTGACTGAGTTATGCAGTGGTCAGTTATTACCGGCTGGTTTTTATTTGTCTGTGGAGTGGAGTGTGAGGTTGTTGTATATTAAGTGTTAGGTGTAACAGTTGTATGCATGTAGGCAATGAGTAGATCATTTGATGGGTGAAGTGAGCGTTGCATTAACATTTAACCGAGACCAGAATAGATCGCTGTAAAATTGAGTTAGGCTATTAACGTGGTCTAATGGCCTATGGAAAATAGTGTCCTGTGTATGTTGGTGAAATATTAAAATGTACAATGGTTCCATAATAATTAGCATGGACTATTATAAACGAAAAAACATCTAACTATTTTAAATTGATCTAATTAGGATGCAGTCATGCATAAGCTTGGTAATGCAACCGTGCAGAGCCATACCAATCAGAATTTTATTTCGTTTTCAGAGGGGCAGGCCAGGATGAAGGTTCAACCACCCAGACTCACCAAGCCGACATGTTCAATATAAAGACTCTCTCTGCTCTACATTATGAGACGCTTTCATTGACAGACATTTCTGAAACATCTAAATGTTCACATGCCTCTTTTTTTGTTTGTTTTTTGTTCTCAAATGACTGTTTCGTTCTCTATTAGAACACTGTTATTACTGCTGTTTTTAAACAGTAAAACGATATGGTCAAAATTAATGTGAAGTGTCTTCATTCAGTGCGTGTGGTTTTGACATAGGGCCGTTGATGGCCTCAAATGCCAGGGCCGTTTTTTTCCCCCAGTCCGGGGCTGTGTGTGTGTGTTAGCTGTGTTAATCCTGAAATTATGGATTATTTCTTTGGTAAAAAGCTGTCATATAACATGCAAGTCAATGGGTGAGAAGCAGTGCTCCTCTCTTAGTAACTCCTTGCTAATGTGCTATTGCTAAGGGGCTTAGCAAAGGGTCAATAAAGTATTCAAAGATTTTCACTTATAATGTTCAAAAATGTTCAAGATTTTTGAATATACAGAAGGAATTCTTTAAGTAGTTATTATTAACACATGGGATTCCTAACACGTTCCCACACCTGTAAACGACCCCCCCCCCCCCCTCCTTGCTTAGATGTCTAATCTTAGACCAGACATTGATTAGACGTCTAATAGACGGTCTATTTAATAGACCGTCTATATATAGACGTTGAAATAACGTCTAATTAACGTCTAGACGACTGATTTCAGAGAGACGTCTAATTGACAACTATTGCTCACTGGGACAGAACCAGCTAAAAACTAGCAGAAAATGTTCAAATCTACATTTCTTTTGTTTTGCTCCATGTTTTTAGACCCCTCGTGGTGTCCAGTTAACTCAAAATGTGGGCATTGTTTCAGCATATGGCTGTTACCATACAAGAAGCGGTATCAGTGATGTCAGTCATCTCCAAATTTGGGCAGTGTTTAATACCAGTGATGTCAGCATGCTGGTTCTGGACAGACAGACGGACAGACAGACATGCTTATCAACAACAGATACATATTGGCTTCTGCCATCGGTTAATGTCAGCTTTATTTGACGATACCGATATTGACCGATAACGGAAAATATCGTCCAATACCGATGTGTGGCCGATATATCGGTGCATCCCTAAAATGAATTAATTGTTATTGTTCATTCCTAGTGAGCAATACTGTCTCCTATTCCTTATAAATACTGTCTCCTGTTCCTTATAAATACTGTCTCCTATTCCTTATAAATACTGTCTCCTATTCCTTATAAATACTGTCTCCTATTCCTTATAAATACTGTCTCCTATTCCTTATGAATACTGTCTCCTATTCCTTATAAATACTGTCTCCTATTCCTTATAAATACTCTCCTATTCCTTATAAATACTGTCTCCTATTCCTTATAAATACTGTCTCCTATTCCTTATAAATACTGTCTCCTATTCCTTATAAATACTGTCTCCTATTCCTTATAAATACTGCAGTTGATTTAGTGTCCATCATCAATCTTTATTCCTCCACAGACCCTCCAGAAAAGCCTTCAGTATCAGTGGATCCACCAGGAGAAGTTGTTGAGGGCAGCAAAGTGACTCTGACCTGCAGCAGTGATGCCAACCCACCAGTAGACATCTACACCTGGTACAGAGACATCACATATATTTTCACTGGTCCTCAGCTGGTGAAGGAGAATGTGTCTTCAGCAGACACTGGAGAGTATGTCTGTCAGGGGACAAACAGAAATGGATCACAGAGATCTTCACCACTCTCTCTAGATGTTCAGGGTAAGCAGACTTTATTATTATTATTTTATTTTACGGACAGCAACACAACAGCATAATTTGTTGAAACTAGGGATGTGAACGACTCAGTATTTTGCAAGTCGACGTGTTAAGGCCATTTATGGTCGACTTTTTTTTTTTGCTTTGTTGTCCTTTAACACTTCTACTGCCTTTTAATTTGAAGGGATGCTTGGTGCCTTGGTGCCGCGCGGCTTCCTCCGTAGGCCGCAGCTATTATTTTTAAGGGTTCTTTTTGTTTTTTTGGATTATCACTTGACGGCAACGTTTACGTCATCTAGTCACATGACAGTGTGGGCCCAGAAAAGAAACATGGCTGCGCCCAGCCGAGTGTATTTTCTACTGTAACCAGGCCACCTTTTGGATCAAAATGTCTCTTTTTGAGTAAATGAAGTCTCTAAATGCCGGTGAGGATCGTCAACGTCAGCAGAACTGTTAAGCACCACAACTGCAGCCTTCATGTTTAGAACTTCGTCAAAGCCATAATGAAAAATAGTATTTATTATACAAAAATATTTTGTAAACATTTATTGATTGATTGATTGATTGATTGATTGATTGATTGATTGATTGATTGATTGATTGAATACTTTATTAGAAGTTTGCATAGGCCAGGACACTGAGGACAGTACAGTTCAGATACAAGGTCTACTAATTGTATTTAAACCACAAAAAAGCACAATGGCTTGGTTGCATTGGGGTTATTTTGTACTTTTTGCTTTCTCCCAGTTCCATGCTGAATTGATGTGGTAGGAGAGAGAAGTTAACACAGAACAGGAGTTTAATCCGTAGGCTACAGCAGCCTAACCTAACTAACAAGGTTTACATTTGACCAATTAGGGGGAATGAAGGATGTCAGACTCTGCTCTCCTTCCAGATGCCACACACATAATACTAGTAACAGTAATAGTGTTGTGTTTTATAATCAGTCTTGACAAAATCATCCCACAACACACGCTTAACAAGCTTTCAAGCATGCACAAACAGAAGGTAAACAAAACCAGTCAGCGCACACATAACCAGACTGTGCAAACATGCACTAGCGCAGACTGTATGACACAGACACACACCGTTCCTCTTCCATATGGAATTCCATATCTTTTTAGTCGAGATGAGCATGAGTCGATAATGAAGTTTAAAATCTACTTTTGATCACATTCCTAGTTGAAGCATGTTTAGTTTGTGTTGGGAGGGATATGTGAAAGAAGCAGGGACAGTATTTAAATCCTGAAGTGTATTATTTTATTTACTAGTAAGACGCCTCAGGCGACATGCGACCTCACCCTAAAGGGCAAGGTCGCGCCACAGTGACGTGGACATCAGGGATCTCCATATATGGGCATAAAAGGGATTTGTTCCTCTGGCATCACAGGGATCTCCATATCTACATATATGGGCATAAAAGGGATTTGTTCCCCCTGGCATCACGGGGTTCTCTCTAACAGGGCATCATTAATATTTATGACATCAGGGAACTCCATATATGGGTATAAAAGGGATACACAAGCTGTGATGATTCTCATAGTGACAGTCACAACCAGTTGCTTTGTCTATTCTTTGAGACCGACATATGCCTACGGGTATTCAAGGGCTTGGCCGAATCCACCATTACTTTTTTGGGTGAAACAACAGCTTTCACCATTGGCTTTGCATTACAGAACGTACACATTCTTACATTGTATGGGTTTATTATATCATCAGAGCGCAACAGATGGTGAAGTATTGTAGTGCAACAACCACAATCTAGTGAAAAAGGAAAACGGGACCTCCAAATATTCTAAACTTTCCGCGATTCTGCCTATAATCATATTCTTTGATTGGCGGGCCAGACATCAATTGATTCATGACATTGATTCCCTTCTCCTATTCGCTCATACTAGGACATGATGTATGTATATGCAGAAGAATTATTAATTTGCGGCATCTAAATAAAAAGTAATTTTTTAATTTTCTTTTTTTTCCCCTTTAGTTAACGTTTCCTCTTGCAAAGTTAAAAGGTGATTGTTACAACACTCCCAGTAAAGCCCCTGATACACGTAACAGTTTTTTCATCAATATCAACCAGCAACGAACAGAGGCGTCAATTGGGTTGGCTAAAGGGGAAAAAATAAAATGCACTTCCTAAAATAAATTCATGCCTGTTGATAAGGTATGGTAACATGACTGGTGCCTTGCAAGCGTGAAGGCACAAAAAGAGTCTTTGAAGGTCAAACCAGTAAGAAAGCTGTCAAAAAAGTATTTATTTGCATTTTCCATTCCCTTTAGGCAATAATAACACCAATATATTATATATATATGTTTTTCTTTTTTTTTTTTTCAATACACCCCCCAGTTATTAAAATATAAGCCTCTACCAAATGGTAGATGAGAAATATGGACTTAAAATGTGCTCCTACCATTTGGTTGAGAGAACCATAATCCAATGACGCTGCCAATGGCCAACCCAAACCCAAATGATGCCTTTGGTGGTTGCTGGTTGATATGGATGGATGGATGGATGGATGGATAGATGGATAGATAGATAGATACCTTTATTATCCCACAGGGAAAATTCAGTTGCCCAGAGGCAGCACAGCAGTTAAGGTTACAAGTTACAGAGAATTAAGAAAAAGAAAAAGAGTACTGTAGTATACAGTCCAAAGAGCAAGCACAAAAAAAGATAAATAAAACATAAAGTGTCGAAAGCTATTGCAAAAAGAGAAGAAGAATATATACATAAAGTGACCACGAAACATTCAACGCTCATAAGTGACACGTCACACACAAAAAAGCTATACTCATGCATAACTTAGCCAACAGTGCCAAACAAAAGAGTGCACATAACAGTCACTGCTAGTCAATGCAGTCATGCAACACAAGTATCGCACCGCCATATCAACACCGCAATAATACACAGTACAACCAACACAACCCAATAGTGCAGGGCCTGAAAAAAAGTGACCAAAGTCAGTGCAAATAAGTCAAGAATATATATATATATTTTTTCCTTTTAAAGCAATAATGGGAGCCACAGCAAGACGCCACAGCAACCCTCTCAGGGAAAAGTACGTTAGAGGTCAGAGTCAGTACAACTTTAGTTCCATTAGTGCAAGGTAACAGTTGTCCTAGGTAATCCAATTAGGCCTTGGCAAGCGACCATCATGAGTCTCGTTGTATTGCTTGAGAGCGACCGGCACAAAGGACTTTCCAGGTCTTTCGCACCTCCGTCCTGGGTAGCGGAAACGGTTGTTTCCTCTCATACTCCGGTAACCAAAGATCTCAGGGTAGAGGGGATGGGAGGAGTTCTCCAAGATGGCGACCAGCTTCCTAGCTGTACGCACCCTGGCTATTTCCTCCACCCCCTGTAAGGAGGACCCAACGACAGAGCCTGCCTTCCTCACCAGTCTGTTGAGGTTGGCAGTGTCACCCGCTCTGTTGTTGCCCCCCCCCCCCCCCCCCCCCCCCCCCCCCCCCAGCAAGATATTCCAAAAAAAGAGAACACTAGCCATAACTGACTGGTAGAACATCTGAAGCATCTTGTTGCACACTCCAAACGATCTCAGTCTTCTCAGGAGGAACAGCCTGCTCTTCCCCTTGTCAGACCAGTCCAAAGAGCTGTTCAGGTGCATTCCAAGGAATTTGTAGTTGTCCACAAACTCCACCACCTCTCCGTTTATGGTGCTAGGCACCGGGGGAACACCATTAGTCGTACGAAAGTCCACGACCATCTCCTTGGTCTTGCTAGCATTAAGCCGGAGATGGTTGGCCTCGCTCCACTGCACAAAGTCCTTCACCACACCATCATGCTCAGACGTGTTTTCACCGGAGATCTGGCTGACCACCACGGTATCATCTGAGAACTTCTGTAGATGACAGGTCTTGGAGTTGAAGCGGAAATCAGAAGTGTAGAGAGTGAACAGGAAAGGAGAGAGTACAGTACCCTGCGGTGCACCCGTATTGCTCACCAGCACATCAGATCTACAGTTCTGCAGCCTCACGTACTGCGGTCTGCCGGAGAGGTAGTCCGTAATCCATGTAACCAGGCCCCTTTCCACCCCCATCAGCGCGAGCTTCTCCGCAAGCAGAAGAGGCTGGATAGTGTTGAAGGTGCTGGAGAAGTCAAAAAACATGATTCTGACTGTGCATAAAAATTGCTACGTGTATCAGGGGCTTAAGCGAAGAAAGAACTGCCACTCCAAATATTTGAAATCGGCCTCATGGTGGCACTGTAGCAGGTCACATTCTTGAACCTCGGACTGTCAAAATGTTGTCCTTTTTCCCCCTCTGGATTGAAGAGGGGGAAAAATGTGGGGACTGCCCATAAGTCCAAAGGTTCATTAGTCCGAAGGTTCATTAGTCCGGTTACTGAGGTTATGGTTATGGTTAGGGTTTAGGGTTAGGCATTTGTGCCAGACTGGACACTTTGGCACTCACCCTCTCTCAGACTAGATGTTCCACTGTTTTCAGTATTATGTTATCTCTAAGATTGTTCATATTCCATTCCGATTGGCTATGATTACCATCCAAAGTTTGTGGGAGGGGCCTCTTTAATACATTTAAATGGTGACTTGATCCCTCGCTCCACACCTTGCTCCTCTTCATAGTGGGTGTGGTTTCACTGAACTAGAAGCTTTAAAACATGTGACGTCACGGCTCTTAGTCCATATTGTTTACAGTCTAAGAGCTCTTAATCCATATTGTTAACTTACAGTCTATGAGCTGCAGAGTAATGTTACCTTTTACTGTGTATTATATTGTCTCTGTACAGAGTATTATGTCAGGTTGGTGGGAGGAACCAGTCACTGTGCTGGTACACTGGAATTGAAACACCAGGGAGATTGGAAACCAGCAGCTGACTTAGCATCTATCTGGAACCAGAACTCATCATCTGTAGTGTGTAAACAGCTGGGCTGTGGCTCTGCTGTTGACACAAAATGGAGTTCTGGTTCTGAACGTCAACCTGTATGGTGGATTACATCTTCCTGTAACGGTTCAGAATCCTCACTGATGAAGTGTGTAACTATGCAGTCTATTAGTTCTCTGGACAGACTGGAGGTCATCTGTTCAGGTAACAAACAATGACTTCAACATTGACACAAATCTATACTATATCTTCTTTTGTCTGTCTGTCTGTCTGTCTGTCTGTCTGTTGTCTGTCTGTCTATCTATATCCATCCGCATACCTGCATGCACACACGCATGTCATAAGCACGCGCACACACGTACACACGCACGCACGCACGCACGCACGCACGCACGCACGCACGCACACACACTAGAGTTCTCAACGGGGCCCTACTGGGCCAGCCTGAGGCTCGGCCCGTCGCTACATTTACAATTTAGACATTTAGCAGACGCTCTTAATCATGAGTGATTTATAATAAGCAAGGTAATACATCAATACATAAACATCAATACATCAAATTCATAGAAATAGTAATCGAAGAAAAAGAACGTAGGTAGACCAAGCACCCATTCAGTAAAAAAAACACACTTATAAAACCTAAACAAAAGCTAAATGTCATGTATGGTCATTGATGGTAGGCGAGTGCTACGGTAAGTGATGTGGGCTTAGGTGGAGTCTGAAGAGGTGAGTCTTCCATTCACGGCCGAAGCTAGGGAGTGAGTCTGTTTTTCTAAGTGTGACAGGGAGTTTATTCCATTCCAGGGTTCTGTCAGCATCCCTGTGTTGGCTGATCTGTAGTGGTCAGGCTTTGGAGGTAAGGAGGAGACATACCTTTGGCTGCTTTGAAGGCCAGCATCAGTGTTTTGTATTCTGTGCGGAGATAATTACAGTAGTCTAGTTTTGATATGACAGATGTCTGGATGAGGAGCTGGGCTGACTCCTGGGTGAGGAACGGTCTGATTCTACAGATGTTATAGAGTGTGAACCTACAGAACCAGGTGACTGATTCAATGTGTGCTTGGAATGATAGCTGGCTGTCCAGGACCACACCAAGGTTTCTAGTATAGGAACCGAAGTCACCAATGCATTATCTATGGAAATAGTGAGATCTTGCATGGGGCAAGACTTAGCTGGGAAGAAGAGAAGCTCTGCCTTGTCCGGGTTCAGCTTGAGGTGGTGGGCTGTGATATGTCAGCCAAACATGCAGCCAGGGACGTGCAGAGACATTTTGAGGGGGGGGGGGCTCAAGTGAAAAAAAAGGGCACCTTGTGTGGCGTGTGGAACCGCAGAGCACCGAAACACCTTAGTAGCATGAGATATATTAGAGGCACATCTTGTATTTATTCCCATAGCCATATGCAGTCTGATGCAAATGTGTAATAATATTCAACGGGTTGGTTTTCTGCTAAATTACTTGAGCAATTCAAATATGGAACAACAGAACATTGATTTGAAAGCAACAATGCCCCATTGTGCATGCTTTAGTGTCTATAGTATAACATAAACTGACAAAATAATGACTTGAGTAAGAGTGACCATTGATTGATTGACCGAATGCTTTGTTAACAGTTTGTAAATAGTGCAGTAAATAGTGCAGTACGAAACAATAACACAAAGACATAAATAAATAAATAAATGCCTAAAGGTTAGGTAACTAAACATATTCTAGGGGTGGCTTTCCCCTGTGCAAATGTGTGCCAAGAACAATCTTTTGCATATTTAAGACAATTACCAAAGATGGCCCTTTCATTTAGAACTCAATACTTCTGTACGTTTCAAGTAAAGACTCACTATAACTTTCCATGCAAAACAATGCATCCCCTACCTCTAACTACAGGAATCAATTAAGGTTGTATTCTAAACAAAAGAAAAGAAAAGCTGAGAATAATTCTCATGGTGATACAGTATTATCCATCACTTTTATTTTACTTTTATCATTGCAGTTTTATTATCGTTGTCTTTCTCCTAGTCCTACTTTAGAGGAGCATCCTCCTCGGTGCCATGTCTTTGAAGATGTTGAAACATTAATACAATACATCATTATGTAAACCTACTACAAAATGATTGATTTACTCTGTTGTCAAGCACTTAAGCAGGTAATACATAATAATCGTCAATGCATTTAGATACAGCTGTGCTGGCCCTGACTGAGACTTTCTTCTCAGCATAGGAGATGAGAAGTGCATCTTTGCATGCACTTCTCATCAGTGAAGTTTGTTTGGCCAGGCAGGGGGTAAACAACTTGTCTTGTTTTATTTGTTACCTGGCTTTGTTGGTCAGTCACTTGGGCACTTTGGAGATCATGGAAAATTAATGAGATAAGATTATTAGTTATAGTTTGGGCAGAGGAGGATCCAAGGAGGATGTTCTGTGTTGGCTTGCTTGTGCAGTTTGCGAATCTGACAGGCAGGCACAGAGGCACTGTCGGCTTCTTTGATCATTGCTGCGCGCTGCTGCTGTACAACTCACACTCACACAGTCACGTGAGAGCAAGCGCAGGGAAGGGAGGGAGGGGGGGGGGGGGGCAGTGACTCAATGAGGGAGACAGTCAGACGGTCATTGGAATGTGTTAGAGCAGCATTCAAGGGAGACACACAGATGTGAGGAGAGATTCCAGAGCATTTTGGGGCATGAATATGGCTATATATAGCCTATATTAGAACTTAGAAGAAGCTGTACAAAACAACAAAACAAACACTGTACAAAAAACAAACTTTAAAAATAGGGCACATTGTTGATCCAGGCAGACAAAAAGGCAGGTAGATAGATACCTTTATTATCCCAAGGGGGAAATTCAGTTACCCAGAAGGTACAGCAGTTAAAGGTTACAGGACAGTAAGAAAAAAAGAAAAGGACTGTTGTGTACAGCCGAGCGACAAAAACAAACAAGAAAGAAGAATCAACAATACAGGAGAATCAGCCATACAGAGCAATTAGGTTAAAATATATATTATATACATAAAGTGTCGAGACAGAACACAACAACAAAAAAGTAGTAGGCCTACTAACGTTTCAAGTAAAGGATTGCAATTTTAAGGGACTTTTCTAAGCATATTGCAAACTCAAAGAACTTACAATGGTCCAGTCATTCAAACATTAGAAACTACTTCTCAACGTATAGTGCCAAAAAATATATAGCCTACACATATATACAGTATGCAAAAGTGTTTGCACCAAGACAATAATAATAATGCTTAGCCTAAATAAAAGAAAAAGTGCAGAGCCAAAAAAGTGTCCAAAAGTCTGTGCAAAAAAAAGAAGTGACCAATGTCAAGTCACAACAAAGAAAAAGGGAAAAAAACGCAGATAGATGCTCCTCTCCGCAATACAGGAGGGAGGGCGGGGGGGAGTAATAATTTGGATGGAAGATTGGAACAATATCGTGGAGTTGTGTGCGCGTTGCAATCGTCCTTCCGAGCCTCGGTAGTACAGCGTCTCCTCCGCCGTCTAGGCCCACGTATGATACAGACCTCCACAGCGACACATCGTCCGGTCCACGCCACGAGCCTCCGCGTCGAGGGCTCCGCTCCTCCGTTGCGCAGCGTGCGCCTCTGGCCTGAGTTACGGGCTTTCACGACGACAGCGTGTAGGCCTCCTCTTCTGCGCGAACATCGCGCGTATGCAGTTTACTCCGGATCTGACTCCCGCCGCCATGCTCGCCTGCATCCAGAACAAGGTCCACGTACACCTCCATGCCTACGGCACCAACAGACTGGTGTCTCCATAAAAAAAAAAACACCAAAGCAACGAGCCAGTCCTGTTGCCCCAGGGCCACACGCTTAAGACAGGCTGAACAGATAGAGGTAGGCCACTGTTTCCTCTGCTTTGTTCCTCGCAAGGCACAGAAGGCCCTTCCCCCACTTTTTCTGCCAGCCGATCAGAAAAAACACGAAAAAAAGACTAAACTACTATATACAAGAATAAAACAAAGTTCCTCAGAACATGCCCAGTTTGGCCAATGTAATGAGTCACCACAAGAAAAAAAGAAGACAGGAAAAAAAGCAAGAAAAAGAGAAAGTAGGAAATTAACTGCAGAGCTGTTCTGAGTTGCGACCTGCAGCCCTCAAGGAGCGCGTCGCTCAAAAGGGCAAGTGCTCTGGCACCCCCTAGTGTCTATGTGTGCACGTCCCTGCATGCAGCATTGCGCTCTTCCACCTGGCATGATGGCAGAGGGGGGGAAGGATACAAACAGTTGAGTGTCATCAGCATAGCAGTGATAGGATAGATTGTGAGCCAAGATGACAGCACCAAGGGATTTTGTGTCAGGGAGAAAAGGAGGGGGGCAAATACAGATCCCTGGGGGACTCCGGTTAGGAGGGTGCAGGGGGATGAAAGCAAACCTTTCCACAAGACCTGGCAGGTCCGGTCCGACAGGTAAGAGGAGAATCCCTTTAGTGCCGTCCCGGTGATGTCTAGGGCAGCAATTGTGTCCAGGTAGGCTAGTCAATCTAAGGTTTGACCCAAAAGAAATTGCAATAGTAATGGTTCAAGGTTTTCTATGATCCTTAGGGTCATCCAAATAACATATTAAAAGTTGTGAATTATATATTTAGTGGATCAAGGTAAATTTAGGGGGTTCAAGTTTGGGTCCATTCACTTACTATACAGGAAAAAAGACCCCCAAAAAATCTTCTTTAAGTAGCATGTGAGGGCTCTAACTAGGGGTTTTTCATGATCCTGAATCCATTGCAAGCATTCGTTTTGCACAAAAAACATTCTTTGGGTTAAAAACGGACACCACAAAATGGAGCTGACCCCAGAAAAGTGATGACTCATCACTATACCATAGTTCTATCGGTCCGTTTTTAGCCCGAGGAATGTTTTTTGTGCAAAACAAATGCTTGCAATGGATTCAGAATCATGAAAAACCCCTAGTTAGATCCCTCACATTCTACTTAAAGAAGATTTTTTTGGGGGTCTTTTTTCCTGTATAGTAAGTGAATGGACCCAAACTTGAACCCCCTGAATTTACCGTGATCCACTAAATATATCATTCACAACTTTTAATATGTTATTTGGATGACCCTAAGGATCATAAAAAACCTTGAACCATTACTATTGCAATTTCTTTTGGGTCAGGCCCTTTTTTAACTTAGATTGACTGGCCTAAGGAGCAGCTGATGATTCACTGTGTCGCCGCTGATAGATCCAGAAGAATCTGGACTGCAGAGTGTGAGGCAGCCTGGGCACTGCTAGGCACTGTGACTGCTAGGAGTGCTGTTTCTGTGGAATGGGCCAGTTTAAATCCCAACTGTTTGGGGTCCAACAGGTTGTTCTGTGAGAGATGGAGAGAAAGCTGGTTAGAGACCACACGTTCAAGAGTTTTCATCTGACATCTGAGGATTCAAGAGGTTTTTTTTAGGAGTTTTAGTTTTTAGTTTAGTTTAGTTTATTTGATCTGATCACTCGAATACATTTATACTGGTCATACATCCACTGAGTAATTGTTACAGGTGATCAAAAGGAATAGGCTGTAGCTGAAAGCTTATGATACATTGATTAGTTATTGAAGTGTTTAAAATGTAAGGATACATCAGCCTAATAGCAGATATGAGAAAAGAATGAAGATAGCAATTCAGGAATCAGAAATGTTATAAGAGTATACAATTTTACCTTCTAGTGATAATGATAATGAGAATAATAATGATAATGAAATAAAGTAATATATGGATAACTGTAAATGGATAAATTAATAAATGTACTTTGGTAATTTGTTAGGGGAGTTTCTCACCTGAACTCAGTCAGTGGGTCCCTAGACATGAAAAATCACCGCGGTGCTCGTCCGCCATAGTGGCACGAATGGCGCAATGGCCAAATCAAATATGGCTGCCATCGGCTATGATGAAAATCCAACTTTTGTGTTTCTGGGTGTATATGCACATGTAATACCTCTATTTGGACTAATTGTGGTATGGGGAATTCATTTCTGATATTGTTTTGACCATTTTGGGTGATTTGGACCTCAAAAGGTCATGGTCAAGGTCATTTTGCTATTCCAAAGACCGTGGGCCATAACTTGGCCATTGTTAGGAGTACAAACAGCTGCAGTAGGTCTAAATCAACTAATGCTAACATGTATAATTCATTTCTGACATTGTTTTGACCATTAAGGATCATCTTGTCTTTGAAATATCAATGTCAATGCCATTTTTCAAAAACGATTTTGTTCATTACTTGCACTTTTATAGTATTTTTTGTAAGTTTGTTACTATTTTATAGTAAGTTTGTTTTGTTTATAACAAAAGACATACCAGTGTAAAATACAACAAGTAAACATCCACATTTAACTTTAAAGGGTGGTTTTAAATGGGTGTTTAAATGAGCAAATAAGACTATTTACGAATAAAACAACAAAATCACACCCAAAATAAATAACAATTTCCCTCAAAGTGCACCATATTGTGATTGTGTGCATGCAAGTTAGTATGAGGTGTTTTTAAAGGATGGATTTGTCATTGTCCCATGGCAAAATATGATGCACAGAACTCTATCAGTGTCGAGTGTCTTGCTTCAGACATGGCAGGAGTGTACTAAAGTCAAAGTGCTCCTTCCATCCATCAGAGCTTGACATTGACTTTTTGAGGCAGTTGTCCTTTGGACAAGTATATTTCCCATTCACTTGTCCGAGGACAAAAGTCACTTGTCCGGATAAAGATGTCATACATTGAAATAATAACAAAAGGACGGCTAATGACCCCCCTTGCTCCCTCCACTCCATAGTATGGGCACTTGTCCCGGACAACAGGACAAGCCTTTATGTCATGCCCTGTTCCATGTTCCATTGGTTCTAGTCTTTCCTCAGGTTCCTTGGCTGTTGCAAGCAGGTGGCAAGAAATGCGCTAGAAAGTTGCCTTGTTGGTCTCAGCAGTTGTACTTCTCTGCTACCAATACTGTGTCTTGTTCTGTCAAGGTCTTTGCCTCTCCAAAGTTTGTTAGATATTGTACTCGGTCAAAAGCCATAACTACCTGTTTATTCCTCACCTGGCCCATGCAGTCATCTCCTGTCTCCAAGGCATATGTGCCTTGATCACTGTCTTGGCTAGTGGTGCTCCAAGATGAGACTGCTTGATGCAGTGGAAGTGAGTCTCACCAGTGCCATACTGCTGCCAGATCTCCTTCATCCCCAGTGCTTGGAAATATGGGGTGTAGTATAGCAGTAATGTGAAGGAGACAACAACTCTCTGGGGTCCGCTCATAGTTCCGACATCCCGTTATTCCGACCATTAAGTTAGTGAAGGTTAGGGATAGGCTTAGTTATAATGGATGCTGTACATGCACCAGGTGTCAGCCTCCTCAATACTATTCAAGATGTCTGGGATCTCTTCTCCACTAGCGACATCATCAACAGAGACAACAGAGCTGATAATGGTAAATGTACTGCATTTACACTATACAGCGCTCTTCTCCAAAGCGCTGTACAATGTATTTCACATTCGCCCATTAACACACACATTCACACATACATTCACACCATGAAACCATGCAAGGTGCTCATCTGGAGCAGTTAGGGGTTCAGTGTCTTGCTTAATTAAGGATACTTCGACAAATAAGCAGGAGGAGCCAGAAATCGACCCTGGAACCTTCAGATTCCAAGGCAGCCGTTCTACCTACATCGCCACAAGCTTGAATGGACACCATATTCCGAACACACAGCTGGAGAGCTGTTTGTTCTCTTCAGACACCCAGAATTTGTAAAGTTAATGAGGGATGGGTGCGTCTGTCGACTCT
Source organism: Nannobrachium achirus (assembly GCF_963921795.1). Classification (NCBI taxonomy): domain Eukaryota; kingdom Metazoa; phylum Chordata; class Actinopteri; order Myctophiformes; family Myctophidae; genus Nannobrachium; species Nannobrachium achirus. The sequence goes on from NC_137814.1 coordinate 1,801,322, forward strand.
GTTATCTCTGATGATGATGAGTGGCTCCCTGCAAAAGGTCCTGGAGGTGAAGAGATCCCAAAGATTGAACTAGATTGAGGAGGCTGTCACCAAGCTGATGATACATGTGGAGTCAACTGGCCCTATTATAACTAAACCTACCCATAACCCTAACCTAATGGAGGGAATAATGGGTCGCCAGGATTATGAGTGGACCCCAGAGAGTTGTCGTAGTGATACTTCCAAGCACTGGGGATTAAGTAGATCTGGTAGCAGTATGGCACTAGGTGTGCAGCGGCACATGCTTCTACAGCATCAAGCAGTCTCTCATCTTGGAGCACCACTAGCCAAGACAGTGATCAGGGGACATATGCCTTGGAAACTGGAGATGACTGCATGGGCCAGGTGGGGGCTAAGCATGCAGCTATGGCTTCTGACCGAATACAATATCTAACAAACTTTGGAGAGGCCTTGACAGAACAAGACACAGCATTGGTAGCAGAGAAGTACAACTGCTGAGACCAACAAGGCACCTTTCTAGTGCATGTCTTGCCACCTGCTTGCAACAGCCAAGGAACCTGAGGAAAGACTAGAACCAATGGAACATTCGACTCTCGAGGATATGGCTGCCTTGCTGATGGATATCGGTGCATCATATTTTGCCATGGAACAATGGCAAATACATCATGTAAAAACACATCATACTAACTTGGATGCACACAATCACAATATGGTGGACTTTGAGGGAAATTGTTATTTAATTTTGTATGTGCTTTTGTTGTGTGATTTTATTTTTCACTTTTATTCGTAAATAGTCTTATTTGCTTATTTAAACACCCTTTTAAAACCCCCCTTTAAAGTTAAATGTGGATGTTTACTTGTTGTATTTCTCACTAGTATGTCTTTTGTTATAAACATTGTTACTTACTATAAAATATTAACAAACTTGCAAAAATACTATAAAAGTGCAAGTAATGAACAAAATCGTTTTTGAAAAATGGCATTGACATTGATATTTCAAAGACAAGATGATCCTTAATGGTAAAAAAAATGAATTATACATGTTTTAGTTGATTTAGACCTACTGCAGCTGTTTTTACTCCTAACAATGGCCAAGTTATGGCCCACGGTCTTCGGAATAGCAAAATGACCTTGACCATGACCTTTTGTGGTTCAAATCACACAAAATGGTCAACAATATCAGAAATGAATTCCCCATACCACAATTAGTCCAAATAGAGGTATTACATGTGCATATACACCCAGAAACAGAAAAGTTGGCTTTTCATCATAGCCGATGGCAGCCATATTTGATTTGGCCATTGCGCCATTCGTGCCACTATGGCGGACGAGCACCTCCGTGATTTTTCATGTCTAGGGACCCACTGACTCAGTTCAGGTGAGAAACTCCCCTAACATCAAATTGCGAACAGGACTTTAAGCCAGATACTGGATTACAGACAATTTGATGAAAAATAGAAAAAAACTTCACAGACTGACAAAAGTAATTTGAGGAAGATTGTATTATACTGTATTTAGCCAGGATATTGTATTTGAGTCATTTTTTAAAATATTTTTGCTATGTTTGATATCTTCTGTCAAACTGTTCCAGATCTTAACTCCACAAACTGAAATGCACATACTCTTACGGGTGGTCTGAGCACTTGCTTGTTTGAAATTTAGTTCCCATCTGAGGTCATAGCCACCCTCCCTATCAGTAAACAAAGCCAGAACGTTCGCTGGGAGCAGTTTGTTTCTTGCTTTAAACATTAGTTGAGCGGTTTTGAACGCAACTAGGTCAGGAAGCTTCAATGTACAAGACCTCAAGTGGTGTTGTGATACTCTAGGACTCTGGCCGCCTTAAAGGACAACCTTGTTTTTACAACAAGGGTTCATATTTTAGATTGTAATTAGAGAAAAGAAAAGATGAGTCTTAAAATGTTTTCTTTTACTGCTTTCTATTGTTTTAGCGATTTTAATTACATTGATTTCAATGGTAAGAGCTCTTAGTCCATATTGTTTACAGTCTAATAGCTCTTAGTCCATATTGTTTACAGTCTAAGAGCTCTTAGTCCATATTGTTTACAGTCTAAGAGCTCTTAGTCCATATTGTTTAGTCTAAGAGATCTTAGTCCATATTGTTTACAGTCTAAGAGCTCTTAGTCCATATTGTTACAGTCTATGAGCTGCTCGCTTGTTGGTGAAGGTTACTATATCACCAAATCACCATGCCAGCCGTGTTTGTTTTGTTGTTGTATTGATTACACTCAAACTCATTAATTTAATCTCATTAATAATTTCTCTTCAGCTCTCCAGGTTCAACCAACAGTCCACAAAACAGGTAAACAAACATTAACAAACAACTACACATCATTGTAAGCTAAAAGGTTTCTTCGTAATAGTTTTTACTGCATATTCTTGTCTCTGTACAGAGTATTATGTCAGGTTGGTGGGAGGAACCAGTCACTGTGCTGGTACACTGGAATTGAAACACCAGGGAGATTGGAAACCAGCAGCTGACTTAGCATCTATCTGGAACCAGAACTCATCATCTGCAGTGTGTAAACAGTTGAACTGTGGCTCTGCTGTTGACACAAAATGGAGTCATGGTTCTGAACGTCAACCTGTATGGTGGATTACATCTTCCTGTAACGGTTCTGAATCTTCACTGAGGGAGTGTGTAACTTTGAAGTTTGTTAGTTCTGTGGACAGACTGGAGGTCATCTGTTCAGGTAATTATCAGTCACCAGAACCAAGCACTGGTGTTTTCAATGAATCTTAGGCACCAGCCACACGAGTATGGATATTTTTCAGATATTTATTTCTCTTTAAAAGAAAAAAAACATGACAAGAAAAAAAAATGCAGAAATGCATTGGTCAATAGCAGGTTTCAATTTCATATGATATTTTATATATGATTTAGGGGAGAAATACATGTTACATGTTTTAGTTCCATCAGTTACTGATTTACAGTAGTATAGTTACTACCTGATGTAGTACAGTTACTACAAGAAGCCCTGAATTCATGGAGACACACCCAATAGAACCACTACCAATATACACTGTGAAACAACATTTTGTGCATTCTTCAACAGGGGTCAACTGTTCAGCACCAGTGATTATAAATGGAGCAGTCCTGGACCGTAAACCTGAGTACCAGAAAGATGAAACCCTGAGCTTTGAGTGTAACAGGGAGTTCAAACCTTCTCAACATTTACCTCCTCGATGTGCAACAGTGCATAACAGAGCAGCTTGGATACCTGCACCCTCCTGTGAACGTGAGCATCTTATTTAATGGTAGAGATGGGTAACTTTCACCTTTGAATCGATATGATGCGTGATACCATGGGAATCCATACAATACCTTTTTCGATACCGGTTTCGATACTTTTTATTTATCATTATTATTAGGCTATTATTATTTACCTTTTTCTATAGGTTATTAAGGCCGTCTATGACAGTAGTTCAACCATTTTCATGTGGCTGCTATTCTATAAATATACAAGTGTTTGTCAGCAATAGAATATACACACTCTTGAACGCACCCGCGTTCAAGAGTATTGTTAGTTTAATGCGGAAATAATACTTGATAGTATCGACGTCATGCGTTCGATATAAAAAAAAGTATCGACTTCGGTAATCAGCCCTATTGGTCGGACATTTTTAATTTATGCCCTGTTTAATTGTGGCAAGTAATTATGTTCATCGTAGTCTCATTTACTGCAACAAACTAACAGATAACAGGATTGAAATCGTGTCTTGTGAGACCTCTGGTGCGCATTTGGTCAACAGCACCCAGACGTCTTGTGAGACAGTTTAGGAAACAAACAAAAAAACACCCAGACGACTTTTTGGAGAGATAATAACAAGATTACCTACTAGGACAACATTCTCTTAAGCATACCCAAGTAACAGAATCCATTGGAACATCTCTCCTATGGATTATTTGGGGTTTCAACCATATACCAACCTATATTGTATTGGATTCACTGCAAATCGACCACTAGAGGGCGAGCCCAACTCGTTTGCAATGGTTTTAGAACCTCTTGCCCATACCTACAGTAATACCATGCCAAAAATCTAAAAATTAAGAGCCAAGTCTTGGTGATATTTGTCTTGATGATAGTTCCTAGCTCACATGAATCTATATACTGTACAGTATACATAAGTATTGAAAAGCGTGTTAGTTTGTTCTGGCTAGCTGACCACACTCCCATGCCAATGACGTCTCATGACTGCTTTTTTCAATGGGCCCTGTGTGCCAATGACGTCTTTTTTTTTTTTTTTTTTTTTTTTCCTTTTTGATGTCAAAATGACCTGAGATCAGAGAGATGCTTTTCTCTGTTTGTGTGTTGGCTCCCTCGTTTAGCTGATTGAGAAAATGTGTGAAAATGTGTGTTCATTCTAGTGGATGGACACTTTTTTTTTATTCAAACAGCTCTATCTCTGGAACCATTTGTCTGATTGACAACATTCGTTTTGCCACTGAATCACAACAACTGTGTCTGTTTTTGTGGGGATAAAAATTATAAAAAAAAAAAAAAAAAAAAAAACATTTTTTTTTCATTGCATAGTAAAGAAAAACATACAAAATCATGGCACATCTACCTTGGAGCCATTTTGGCACTTGGCATTGAGTGAGTTAAAGAGAATGACGTCTGTCACATGCACATCAGCACATGTACACACACAGATTATGCTTCATGTCTCCATCTTGTCCAGTCCTGTTCCCCGAGTGTGGCAGACCCCAGTACATCAGACCTGAGCCTCATGATAATGCCAGGGTGGTGGGAGGCAGGAGGACCCTTCATGGGGATCATCCATGGCAGGCCTCCGTGCAGCGCAGAGCTAATGGTTCATCTGAATCGTTCCAACACAAATGTGGAGGAGTCCTCATTGCTTCCTGTTGGGTTCTCACTGCTGCTCACTGCATGTAAGCTAAACTAAACTAAATTCATGTTTGATGGTGATATTCAATGACAGAAACTAAAAAGGCGATATAGTACATGTTCAAGGCTTGCCTTGAACAAAAACAACTCAATAGTGTTATTATGTGTTATGAGTGTAATTATGGTGCTAATTAACCCAGTAGAGATTGGAGTTATGTCACTACAAAAAACACATGGGCATAAAATGGACAAGGAATGACATACAGAGATCTACTTAAATGGGCACTGATTTCTACTAGAACCTTTAGTTGTAGGCTCACCTTGAAAGGCGAGAACACTATGTTGTCTTCATTATTTATATAGTGAGTTCCGTTGCAGACAGTATAAAGGCAGTTATTTACTGTATATAGTGAGTTCCATCAAGACAGTACAAAGGCAGGGCCTTAGCCAATGAGGTGCAATTGAGGTGTGGAAAATGTCTTCAGTAACAGTTCCAAGGAGATGCAGGTGGTCTTAATGAATGATGGTTGTTTCTACAGTAACATGCAGGTGGTCTTAATGAATGACTGGTTGTTTCTACAGTAACATGCAGGTGGTCTTAATGAATGATGGTTGTTTCTACAGTAACATGCAGTTGGTCTTAATGAATGATGGTTGTTTCTACAGTAACATGCAGGTGGTCTTAATGAATGACTGGTTGTTTCTACAGTAACATGCAGGTGGTCTTAATGAATGATGGTTGTTTCTACAGTAACATGCAGTTGGTCTTAATGAATGATGGTTGTTTCTACAGTAACATGCAGGTGGTCTTAATGAATGACTGGTTGTTTCTACAGTAACATGCAGGTGGTCTTAATGAATGATGGTTGTTTCTACAGTAACATGCAGGTGGTCTTAATGAATGATGGTTGTTTCTACAGTAACATGCAGGTGGTCTTAATGAATGATGGTTGTTTCTACAGTAAGGACTCCACAGAGATACAGGTGGTCCTGGGAGGAGTGAACATTATGGAACGTGAAGACGACATTGACCAGGTCATCCCTTTGCTGAGAGCCATCGTTCATGGGGATTACAGGGAATTGTGCAGCAATGGTTCACGCATCGCTCTCAATAGTGACGTTGGTGAGGCCATGGTGTCATGAACAACAGTACAGTTTCAGAGAGAAACATTCCTCTTACATGGCTTTATTACAACATGTTGATCAAATATATACTGCCAGACATAAGACTTCTGCTTTAGGTGTATTTCTAGATTGCCGTTGACACAGTCAGTCAATTATGAATGAGTGGTTTTAAAGAAAGCCAGTGAATATGTTTCAGTAAATGGTATTGTGTCAGGTAGGGCAACAGTTTTCTATTCTCTGTTTGCTTGGTTGCTCTGTGGGGATCCTAATACCGTACATAAACAAACTAGTGGCGCTGAAAAGTTAAGATAATTATCAGCAGCATTTAAATAAGCTGGTATTATGTTGTAATGGAATGCATGTTTATGGTGGAAAAACATTAATATCCAGTCAGGGTGAAGTTGACAATTTATTGAAGATATCAGCAACAGAGTAACAGCATTCACAAAAGACAGAGCTCTGGCCTTCATGGCCAGAGCTTGGGCCCGTGGGGCAAAAGCCTCCACGATCTCAATTTCAGACAGTTCTTATACTCTCATTCTAACAGATATGCTATTCTAAACATGGTCTTATAAAGAAAGGGTTCCCACTTTACAACAGGTACCCACAAAAGGCCTAATTAACGTGTTAATGAATGCTCAATAAAGAATGTATTAATGTTAATAATGCACTGTCTCAATGTTAATAAGAAATCTATTTAGGACTTGTTATTGTTTATACAATATTATTCCACTTACAACAGTTGTTAATTAAGTAACGTATTAACAATGCATATATTGTTATATAGTATTCATAATGAATCTATAAATACAGATTATTAATTGTTAATTAAGTATCTTATGAATAGTTGATACAATATTGGTAGTAATTAAGATGGTTTATTAACCTATATTAAAATATAATAGGGTTTATTGGTTAATTATAAGTTGTTAATTAACCGTACCTTTTCATATAGTTTGTTAAGTGTTAATTAAGGTTATTTGACCTTCTTATTATTCATTTATTAACATGTATAAACATATAATAAGGTTTAAAGCTGACTTATACGTTATTTATTAATGTTTAATTAAGCGTCGTATAAATGTTTAATTAAGCATCGTATAAATGTTTAATTAAGTCGTTAAAACGTTCTTATTAATCTTTTATTAAGCTGTATTAAGTATAAGGTTTATAAGTATCTTATAAGTAGTTTATTAATGTTTATAAGATTCATATTATACAGTTTATAATGTTTTTATTAGAGTTAACAAGTTAATAAGTATCTTATTAACTGTTAATAAATCTTTATTAAGGGCACCTTATTGTAAAGTGCTACCAAAAAGGGGCAACATACAAATAGTTCCACACAGTACAGGTTTGCTGACAGACTAGAAGTAAGCATGGGGCAGACAACTCAGCTGCTTGACAGCTGTAGTTGAGTTGAATCAGCACATGCACTGTGAAAGCTAGTTGACAAATGACTCCAAACGAGTTTGAATGGAGGGCCAAGCATATATTTGGCGATCTATACATTTCTGCCACCACATGTTAATCAGAGATATACTTATGAACCATTCTGTGTGTCAGCTTTACTCCAGCTGAACTTCACGGAAAAGCCATTCTGTGCCAATGAAACCCGCTATGTTAAAACTGCCTGTCTGCCAAAGCAACTGTTCCCCGATGACAAGGAGTGTGTGGTCTCTGGATGGGGTCACACTAAACCAATAAAAACCCCAAATGGTATGTATCTAACTACACATATGGTATGTATCTACACATGATCAAACTTATGAAAAACACTTTAAAAATCAAACCTCGGTTCGAAGTGAAGCGGTGAACTTTTATTCTATGTGTTCTAGAGTTATGAACTCTGTGATCTGTACATTCTTTATATTCTGAATGAATGAATGATTTTATCTGGAGGACCGAATTGTCATGTGAAGCTTGACCAATCCTCAAAGTATCCAATTGTAAGGTGGGCCAGTCTTACTGTTACGTTCAGAAATAACTGTATTATAATAATGCAATACTATTAACCATTTATCATTAAAAGAATATATATATATTACTGTTGTATGATTGTTCTTATATAAACCCAAATGAAAAAGGGGGACCTTTGTTGCCGGACAACGCCAGTTGGACTTTAACCAACAAACCATTAAAGGTTTACACACCACTAGGCTAAGACACAGGTTCGTAGTAATACCAGGCTGGGAGAGCAATAAATGGGTACGAACACCCTGGAGAGACTGACACCACAACGTTTTTCAGGGGGGTACAAAGTTACAATACTTTATTATAAACTAGAAAAACTGTTCCTTCGAAACAGTGTGGGCTCGCTTCCAACCCAAAACAATAATAGTAAAAGTGTCAAGTTCCCAGGCAATGCTCTCTTTCATTTTACTGACAGGCCCAGGCAATGCTCTCTTTCATTTTACTGACGGGCCCAGTCCGGCCTGTTCGAAGTGGAGCGGTGAATCTGAGCAGCTATACCCTGTGTATGTATGTACAGTACTGTACCTTACTGTACTGTACTTCGCTGTACTCTACTGTACCTTACTGTACTGTACTTGACTGTACACTACTGTACCTTACTGTACTGTAACTTACTGTACTGTACTCTACTGCACTTTACTGTACCTTACTGTGCTGTACTGTACTGTACTTTACTGTACCTTACTGTACTGTACTTTAATGTACTCTACTGTACCTTACTATACCTTACTGTACTGTACTTTAATGTACTCTACTGTACCTTACTGTACTGTACTTTAATGTACACTACTGTACCTTACTGTACTTTACTGTACTCTACTGAACCTTACTGTACTTTTACTGTACTCTACTGAACCTTACTGTACATATTCTATGTGTTCTAGATCTACATTTTTGATTCTGTGTTCACCGGCAATCAGTATACTGCTGCTAAATCTGCTAATTCATAACCATATAAATATTTATATATATAAATATATATAAAAGCACAATTGATGATTTCAACTGCACAAATTAGAGCACATCCAGCACAAAAAATGTAGACCATTTTTCCCGATTTGTAGCCAAACAATTGGGTTGCAAGCCTAAGCAAAACTATAACTTAGAATAATCCCTTATTCTTTTTAAGTAAAATTTCTAAAACACTACAAAACATGTCTCAAAGACAAATACAAGCAAACGTCTCCACAGTAACAGTTGTTTGTGTGTGTGTGTGTGTGTGTGTGTGTGTGTGTGTGTGTGTGTGTGTGTGTGTGTGTGTGTGTGCGTGCGTGCGTGCGTGCGTGCGTGCGCGTGCGTGCGTGCGTGTGCGTGCACATTGTAGATCAACTTCATAGCAGTATTAAGTGGTCCATCTATGTTTTTTTATTAATAATAAAATCTGCAAAATAACAAGTAACTGAAGCTGTCAAATGCTGTATTTATAGTAGAGTATATGTAACAAAAATGGAAAGTAGAGTAAAAGTACCTAAAAATTGTACTGTAGGTACAAGTACTTGTATATACTTGCGTAAATGTACTTGGTTACTTTGCAGCACCACTAGCCTTACATTAAGACGCCTCTGCCGAGACTTTCGCATTGTCACTGCAGGGCCGACTTATGTAAGGCTACATCACCACAGAACAGCCAATGACAGCCAAGCCTTTAATCACAGCTGTGTCAATCAGTAGAGTGTAGAGGGACATTTATTTATAGTTTTAACTATAACTATAGTTTTATACATCACACAGCTTAGACATTTGGATCAAATCAGACACCAGACCTGTGTGAACGCATTGATATAAATAGCATATCTGAAGTGTGAATATTGCAGCCACAGCGACTTAATATAAACATGGGTCCCTTTCCCATGTCTCACTCTGTCTCCACTCACTAAACCCATTGAAAATGCATTGGGTGCTTAAAGTTAAACATTTTTATTTTTTTATAATTAAACTACAAAACATTTCAAAACCAAAAGTACAAGCACACGTGTCCTCAGTAAGCTAAACACATAAAAATTTGAATGGTGTTTAAAGGTGTAAGCGTTTAGGAGATGAATCGCGCCAAAGTTTTGAGGATACTGACTGACTGACTGATAGATAAATAATGAAGATAACATACGTGTGCTCGCCTTCCAGGCGAGCCCACAATTAACCTTGACAGAGGCCTCTAACCGCCACAAAACAATAAAACACAAAAGAAAAACCTAAATTCTAAAAGGCGCCATTAACTAATAAAACAATTCAAAGCATTTATTAATCGTTAAAATATTATCTTCAATTCTACTAGTAAAGTGCAAGGTGCGTATCGTGGAGCACTTCACTAGTGTTCGTCTGTCCGAACGAATAAGTATAGCAAGGGGGGGCACCGGGGAGCCCAATATAGCCACACAGCTTAGCAGAGAGGGGGTTCAACAGCATACATCCTACGTCTCAATTCCACGGCAGATTCTGAAACACACAAGAGGAGGCCGCCAGCTCATCTGTTCACAAGTGCATAATGGTTGTCCTAGAGTGCGGTGCTTTAACTTTGTGTGTCGCGATAGACAGGTACTTACACACCCGGCAAGCAGACGCTTGCCGGTGAGTGGTGTAGGCGTGCGACACACAGGACCGTCTCTCTCCGTCTCTCTCACAGCAGGCCAGCACGGACCGTCTCTCTCCGTCTCTCTCACAGCAGGCCAGGCACCGGTTCGTTCCTCTCACCAGCTCGCCAGTCTCTCCGTCGCTGTAACTATAAGGTTCGCACAATGGTTCTCACTTAGCGTAGCATAGCTACTTTACTCAGTCCCATGAGTCTCTATATTGCGTACGTGGTTCCTCAGAGAACCCCCGGTGTCTCTGCTCTCTCACAACACGTCTACTCCGTTCCCCTGCTTCCCTCTGACTGAGACGCGCCGTCCCATTCATAGTCCTGCGTCCCGCCCAGCTGCCACTCAATTGGCCAGCCGTGACGTCAACCCCACACGGCATAGGCTGCAACATGGCCGCTAGTTACCCTATCCAGAACCTCCATTCACTTAAAGTCCCGCAGTCCATTCAGAAAAAGAGAACATGATTTAGAGGAATATTATTACAACATAAATACCATAACGGAAGTACAATGTGTTTAAATAAAAGAAACAAAAAGAAAACATCATTGCATTTAAAGAAATAATACAAAAAATGAAAAATAACAACACCTTCCTTTCATCCCTATCACACTCCCCCCCACTTTATCGTTAGCAGTCCCTGCAACGACTCAGACTGGACTATACCTGGCAGGCGGCTGCCCCAAGTTGATTCTAGCGGAACGTCGTGGGCCCATAGGGAAAAACCCATAACACTGCGGCACTACTGGTCTGCTCACTTCAGGCACTGGCTCGGGTGGCACCGTTGACTGTGGCGGGGACACACACAATTTCAAAGCGTTACGATGAACAGTTCGATCCCGGCCTCCCTTTTCTGGCCTAATCCTGTACACCAGCCCAGCCTCCCCGACTGTTTCCATCACTACAAACGGCTCAGGGTCCCACCATGGAGCCAACTTCCCCTGCCCTTGTCGATTCCTATTCCGAACCCATACTCGTTCCCCTGGTAGCAATGGAGGTATACCTGCCCTACGATCATAGATGCGTTTCCGTTGCTCAGCTGCCCCACCCATCCTCTGCCCAGCATGATGATAAGCAACATTCATTCGCTGCTGGTGGTCCTGTACCCAATTCCCCACTCTTAACCTGGTCTGTACTGGGGGCACCCCTAATTCAACATCAACAGGACGCCGTAAGTGACGACCAAACATCAAATAAGATGGAGCATAGCCAGTGGCGCTATGGGGCGTATTGTTATAAGCATGTACTAATTCAGAAAGATGTTCAGGCCACCGTTCTTGTTTGTTGGCATCTAAAGTGCGCAACAAATTCAATAACGTTTGGTTCCAGCGTTCCGCCGCCCCATTTCCGGCCGGATGATAAGGGGTCGTACGGCTCTTACTTATGCCATAAATAGCACATAACTGTTGCATTAACTCAGATTCAAAATTGGGGCCTCTGTCCGCATGAAAACGGGCGGGGCATCCGAATGGTTGAATAATATTAGCCCACAGGGCGCGGACAGTAGTCTGCGCTGTCTGGTCTCGAGTGGGTATAGCCCAGCTGTACCTAGTGAACAAATCAGTGGCAACCAGAATATTTTGACACACGTCAGCAGGCCTACCTAGGGTGAGGAAATCAATTGCAACTACTTCTAGTGGGTAAGAGACACTAAATGGCTGTAAAGGGGCCCGGGGCTCTACCCTCGTTTTCTGTAGGCTGCAGTTGACACACCCTTGATGGAACCGGCGTACCTCCCCCTCCATGCCAGTCCAATAGAAGCGGCGCCGTAGTTGGGCCAACGTCCGATCTGCTCCAGCATGCGCCGCTGCCACATGCACCTCTCTCCACACGTCCTGACGTCGAGAACCTGGACAAACAAGCTGATAATACACCTCCTGCGTATAAGGATCAGTGATTCTACGGCACAGTACACCGTTCTTCAGTTCCAATTTGGCCCATTGTCGCAGCAGCTGATTAGCTCCCCGGGACCAACTCTGCTTCTCACTCAGCGTGGGGTGGCGTCCGCGGGCCACACATTGCGCCACCACCGCGATATCCCCATCATTTTGCTGCGCATCACGCCATTCACTTCTCTCCTCCCCACTCTGAACAGTCTCTGGCGTCAACTCCACCATAGCCACCCCAGCGTTTTCCACGGGGAACCTGGACAAGGCGTCCGCGTTAGCATTACTTTTGCCCGGTCGATATTTAATATCAAATGTGAAGGATGCTAACTGGGCCGCCCAGCGTTGCTCTACTGCTCCCAAACGGGCTGTGTGGAGATGCGCCACAGGGTTATTATCTGTATAAATGGTAAACTGGGCCCCGGTCAAATAGTCTTTGAACTTTTCCGTCACGGCCCACTTAAGGGCTAACAGCTCTAACTTGAAAGAGCTATAGTTGGCATCGTTTTGCTCCGTCGGATGTAGACTCCGGCTCGCATAGGAAATAACCCGTTCTCGGCCATCTTGGATTTGTGCCAATACAGCGCCCAGGCCACGATTACTCGCATCAGTATACACCACGAATGGCTGGCTATAATCGGCGTAAGCCAAAACAGGGGCCTGCGTAAGGGCTGTTTTTAGCGCGTCGAAAGCCTTCTGGCAGTCAGCCGTCCACGCTATTTTATACTGGTGGGATTTAGCGTCATTGGGAATGCCGATAAGCAAATTATTTAAGGGTCGGGCTATAGCAGCAAAGGATGGCACAAACCGGCGGTAATACCCCGCAAACCCCAAGAACGCACGGACGCCACGCACCGTCTCAGGGGGGACCCACTCTCTCACTGCCACCAGCTTGTCGGGATCCGGGCGCACACCCTCCTGGTCCACGACGTGCCCCAGGAATTTCACTTCACGCTGAAGAAGCGTACATTTATCAAGGCGCAGCTTTAACCCATGTTTCTCCAGGCGCTGGAACACTCTATCCAGGTGCTGTAGGTGAGAGGAAAAGTCAGGTGAGTATATAATAATATCATCTAAATATACTAATAATGACTCAGCCAGCTGTCCGCTCAAACACTGCTGCATCAGTCTCTGAAAAGTGGCAGGGGCATTACATAACCCAAACGGCATTCTTTTGAACTCAAACAGCCCCAGAGGGGTTGTAAACGCAGTCTTCTCTTGGTCCCGAGGATCCATTCCCACCTGCCAATAGCCGCTGGCCAAGTCGAGCGTGGAGAACCACTTCGCCTGTGTTAGGCTCGTCAATGTCTCTTCGATACGCGGCAAGGGAAAAGCGTCTTTATGGGTGATCGCATTCAGCTTGCGGTAGTCCACGCAGAAACGCCAGTTACCATCTTTTTTCTTCACTAACACGATCGGTGCGGCCCATGGGCTACAGCTCTCTGCAATAACTCCCTTCTCCAGCATGTCACTCAGCAGCGTCTTCATCTCCTTATACATTGCAGGTGGCAGAGGTCGATGTCGCTCACGTATGGGGGGGGCATCTCCGGTGTGGATCTGGTGCTGCACTACGTCAGTCCGGCCGAAGTCCTCATCATGGGCAGCGAACACCCTCTCCCAGGTGGACAGCATGGCCCGCAGCTCGTCTCTCTCCTCGTCTCGTAGGTCGGTGCGCTCCATCAGTGCCCGCATCTCTTGAGGTAGCGGCCGCTCCAGCTCAGTCGCTTCGGTGGTGATCAAGGCGACGTCCACCGTTCCGTCTTCGCCCAGTGACAGGCTCAGATCCTTGCGCCCCCGGACATCAGTGGCATCTACCGGGTACAGTTGCCCCAGTCATTCGTACCGGCCCACCCAGAGTGGATATGAATGTGGATTACACAGCCGCACGGGAACCTGACCTCCCCGTATGGTCACCAGAGCGCGCGCCACCCCCAGCTTATGGCTGTCGGGTAGCGTCTCCAACAGAGCCTCGAAATCCCCACCCTCTGGACCTCGGCGTGTACGACCCCACACCAGGACTTCACTTTGGGCAGGAACCCGGATCTTCCGTCGGTGAGCAGGCCACACGTACCCCAGCGAACCGTCTGTCTTCGTCACAGCCTCCACCTGTTTACACGCCGCAAACGCATTTTTCCAGGCAGCCCTCCCCTGTCGCAGGGAGAAGGCAGCCTTCCCCGGCCCCTTGAACAAGGTATTCCAGCATGCACTTACGACGTTCATACCGATAATCAAAGGTTGCGTGCAATGCTCGTCTTTTATGATAACGACCCCCCTCCCAGGCACAGTGACCCCCTCCAATTCCATATCTAGCACTGCATAGCTAGTATAGGGAATCTCTAGGCTATTGGCCGCTCTTAGTTTAAAGACGAGGGTCTTTTTGCCCAATTTAGCCGGAGAAAAATATTTATTAAACAAACTCTGTTGCATTAGTGTGACCTGCGATCCCGTATCTAATAAGCCCCGTAAATAAATTCCCCCCATAGTAAGCCCGATCGTGGGACACTCGCCAATGAACATTTCATGGTCCTTAGTTTCTCTTAATAGAGGTTTAACTCCTGTTGCTCGGACCTCAGCAACAGGCCTATTTAGTTTAACGGCGGCTGGCCGGTTCTGCAAAACCTAGCAATATGGCCCGCCCGTTTGCATTGGCGACATATGGGTCGACCCGTCTCATCCCATTCATTCCCCTGTGTCGGCACATACCGATGGCTAGGAGGTGCGTGACGCGGCGGTGGCGCGCGGTCAGCCTGGACAGGCTCATACTGTTGGTTAAGCGAAGGCGGTGCAGGAACAGTAGCGGGCTGCAGGAGTGGACGGATTTCGTTCATTAGCTCTTTCGTGAATCCCTGCATTTGGCCCTTCACATCATCCAAGATCTCTCGTTTCAATTCGTTCCTCCACTCGGCCGTCTGTAAAGGGTTAGGAATAGGCACAGGGTTAACAGCATGGCATGTAACTTCAGGTGCTCTCACACTCCCATGTTCACTATCTAGAAGTACAGCTTCTTCTCGTAGCGCAGCGAAGTCATCATCCGGATTTCTTCGGGCATATACTCTTAAGGCCTGGCTCAGAGGACCTTCAGACAACCCCATTAGCAGTTGATCTCGTAGGACGGAATCAGAAGGGGCCGTGTTCGGGTCGCCGCAGCCTACAGAATAGCTCCCTCAATCTCAGAATATATGAACCAATACTCTCGTCTGGGCGCTGTGTACAGCTATAGAATTGAGAACGCACCTTAGATACCGGCACTGTTTCTCTGTACAGACCATCAAGGTAGCACAGAATTTTCGTTATCGTGTCTCGCTCCCCTTCTTCTAACACAACAATTTGTCGTTTAGCTTCGTCTGTTAGCGTCTTAAACAAAATATTAACTTTTTTTGCCTCTGTAATATCCTGTGTGCTTAATAACCCCTTAATCTGCTCTCTCCACTCCTTATACTTTTCCTCACCTTCTGTTCCTCCAAACTTAGGCAACCATGGGGCCCCCGGGTATACAGGCATCATCATCATCCTAAAATCTCAATACAAACACAAAATATAACCGTTCAGTCTCTCCCTTATTGCTCTCTCCTGGTCCTGCTGACCACAACGCCAATTATGTAAGGTGGGCCAGTCTTACTGTTACGTTCAGAAATAACTGTATTATAATAATGCAATACTATTAACCATTTATCATTAAAGGAATATATATATATTACTGTTGTATGATTGTTCTTATATAAACCCAAATGAAAAAGGGGGACCTTTGTTGCCGGACAACGCCAGTTGGACTTTAACCAACAAACCATTAAAGGTTTACACACCACTAGGCTAAGACACAGGTTCGTAGTAATACCAGGCTGGGAGAGCAATAAATGGGTACGAACACCCTGGAGAGACTGACACCACAACGTTTTTCAGGGGGGTACAAAGTTACAATACTTTATTATAAATTAACCTTGACAGAGGCCTCTAACCGCCACAAAACAATAAAACACAAAAGAAAAACCTAAATTCTAAAAGGCGCCATTAACTAATAAAACAATTCAAAGCATTTATTAATCGTTAAAATATTATCTTCAATTCTACTAGTAAAGTGCAAGGTGCGTATCGTGGAGCACTTCACTAGTGTTCGTCTGTCCGAACGAATAAGTATAGCAAGGGGGGGCACCGGGGAGCCCAATATAGCCACACAGCTTAGCAGAGAGGGGGTTCAACAGCATACATCCTACGTCTCAATTCCACGGCAGATTCTGAAACACACAAGAGGAGGCCGCCAGCTCATCTGTTCACAAGTGCATAATGGTTGTCCTAGAGTGCGGTGCTTTAACTTTGTGTGTCGCGATAGACAGGTACTTACACACCCGGCAAGCAGACGCTTGCCGGTGAGTGGTGTAGGCGTGCGACACACAGGACCGTCTCTCTCCGTCTCTCTCACAGCAGGCCAGCACGGACCGTCTCTCTCCGTCTCTCTCACAGCAGGCCAGCACGGACCGTCTCTCTTCGTCTCTCTCACAGCAGGCCAGGCACCGGTTCGTTCCTCTCACCAGCTCGCCAGTCTCTCCGTCGCTGTAACTATAAGGTTCGCACAATGGTTCTCACTTAGCGTAGCATAGCTACTTTACTCAGTCCCATGAGTCTCTATATTGCGTACGTGGTTCCTCAGAGAACCCCCGGTGTCTCTGCTCTCTCACAACACGTCTGCTCCGTTCCCCTGCTTCCCTCTGACTGAGACGCGCCGTCCCATTCATAGTCCTGCGTCCCGCCCAGCTGCCACTCAATTGGCCAGCCGTGACGTCAACCCCACACGGCATAGGCTGCAACATGGCCGCTAGTTACCCTATCCAGAACCTCCATTCACTTAAAGTCCCGCAGTCCATTCAGAAAAAGAGAACATGATTAAGAGGAAAGGAATATTATTACAACATAAATACCATAATGGAAATACAATGTGTTAAGATAAAAGAAACAAAAAGAAAACATCATTGCATTTAAAGAAATAATACAAAAAATGAAAAATAACAACACCTTCCTTTCATCCCTATCACACAATCATCAGACCGGGACG
Organism: Nannobrachium achirus; assembly: GCF_963921795.1. Lineage (NCBI taxonomy): Eukaryota > Metazoa > Chordata > Actinopteri > Myctophiformes > Myctophidae > Nannobrachium > Nannobrachium achirus. The sequence continues at coordinate 1,818,795 of NC_137814.1, forward strand.
GACACTACACACATATTCTGTACGTACGGGACAGATAAAACCTGTTCATTCTGGACTGAAATGACCATATATGGACATGGGTTCACACATTTTGTTTTTGATAAAACCTGTTCATTCGGGACTGAAATGACCATATATGGACATGGGACACACATTTTGTTTTTGATAAAACCTGTTCATTCTGGACTGAAATGACCATATATGGACATGGGACACACATTTTGTTTTTAATAAAAACCTGTTCATTCTGGACTGAAATGACCATATATGGACATGGGACACACAAAGCCACTCCTTGGAAGCGGCTTTCACCGCTTCAAAAATATTTCAAATAGCTGATCTACAAGTTCACGTGTTGCAGATCAGCTATTTGAAGTATTTTAAATTATTTTTTTAAATAATATTTTTCAATATAGTAAAAAGAAAAGGCAAAGAAGTTTTGGCTTGCAAAAATATATCTCATGGTGTTTTTTGCCTCTCTGTGTCCTTGGCCCACAGAGCCTACACAGCTTTCAATCTGGCTGAAGGAAGCTGTTGTTCCCTTGATCTCCAAGCAGAGATGCCAGGTTGCTTACAATGACCGTCTGGATGATACCATGATCTGTGCAGGATACATGAAGGGAGAAGTTGATACCTGCAAAGTGAGTGTGTGAGTGTGTGCGTGCGTGCGTGCGTGCGTGCGTGCGTGCGTGCGTGCGTGCGTGCGTGTGCGTGTGTGCGTGTGCGTGTGTGCGTGTGCGTGCATGCGTGCGTGTGTGCGTGCGCTGACTCTATTTTAGTGGTATTAAAGTGGTTGTTTGTCCTTCCAGGGTGATTCAGGTGGTCCTCTGATGTGTGAACAGGATGGGGTTCATTACATCTCTGGTGTGGTGAGCTGGGGGGAAGGATGTGCTCAGAGGAACAAGCCTGGCGTCTACGCCAACGTGCACAGATATGTGGACTGGATAAATAAAAAAATGTCTGGTGATGGTGATGATGATCCTGATTATCCTGATGATCCTGATTATCCTGATAACACACATGGCAGGTGTAAGACAGTTTAAAGAGTGTAAGAAAGTTTTTAAGACAGATTTAAGTTGAACTTGATTCAGAAATGACACATGCATCATACTCAATTACTCATACACAGTTATTCCATGACCGCATGCAAACGCTTCATGACCCTCTTTTGGGCCGTGATCCACCACATGAGAAACCCTGCTGGGTGATTGGTGGATGGTTTTGACCTGCTCTATATGTTAAGTGTCATGTGTAAAAAAAACTGTTTTGATCTGGCTTTATATCAATAAAATGTACTTGATTGACAATGTAGTGTATGGAAACATTTTTATAGTACCGTTACTTCTTTCTTACAGCGTAAACTTGTGAGGTTTTACTTGATAACGTTTTGTAAATGTACAAGTGGTCTAACATTCTAATTACTGTCTAAAGACCAGGTCGTTATCAGAGTTACTGCATGGTAATAAACTACAGGTTTTGCGTGTCCTAATTTCCTTATCCAAAGCCATAAACATCCTCCTTATAAACATCCTCCCTTATATTTATATTGTACAATTTTTGATTGGTTGATTGATTGATTGATTGATTGATTGATTGATTGATTGATTGAAGAATTTATTAGAAGTTTTCAATAGAAAAAAGTACAGTTTCATGACAGTACAAATCGCTGGAACAAGGACAACTAAAAGGAGATCCTAGAAAGCTGAGGCTTATTTCCACAGGAACCACACTTTAAGTATCTCATATAACATTGAAAGACAGACGGATAGAACATGGTACTTTATCTAGGATAATATCAATTTCAAATTTTTTGTTCCACATGATGCACAAAACTCTGACTCATCACTTTTCATCACTAAAGTCGATGGGAGCACAACTTGATTTGGCCGCTGTGGCGACCCCGAATGTCGCAGACTCGGGCGCCCTAGCTAAATCATTAGAGCATGCCCTGAGCTACATCTGTGCAAAATTGAGACTGATTTTTTTTTAGACTGATTAGCACGAGAAAAAAGGCCTTCGACTAACATGAATACTCACCCATACGTGTATTGTTTTCTGAGGCCATTTCTAGCCCACGGAATGTTTTTTGTGCAAAACAAATGCCTGCAATGGATTCAGCATCATGACAAACCCCTAGTTAGACCCCTCAGATCCTCCTTAAATACCCAGAAAAAAAATATTTTTCTGGGTATTTTCCTCCTGGGTGGATTTCTTGTGTTTCAGGCATTAAGGGGTTAATAATAAAAAATGCTCAATGGATATCACTGGTCATCATCTTGAATCCTTAAGAGGTGACCCCAAGCTACAAGAATCAGTTGAGAAAAAAACTTTTACAGGCAAATCCACGTTCACCCCCACGGCTCCCGGACTATTAGTGTTAAATCTACGTTGATGTTGATTAGTGGAGCTGCCTCTGGTGTTGTGATCATGAACATCCTTGACCTTTAGGAAGTAGTTTGCCAGGTACATGGGTATCTTGGAGGTGTAGTGCATCTTGTACACCAGGCCCATTGCAAGATGCTGTACTCTGTCAGCTACTTTGAGCCACCCCACGCTTTCGTGGTGATGATCGGTAAGGTGGGCCCGAGGAGGAAGACCAAGCACGACCCTAATTCAATTTTAAATTAGATGACACAACAATTTTGTCATCTAATTTAAAATGACTTGAGTTTGAGAGTGGGACACTAGTGGCTTTATGTGGGACGACTTTCAGCTGTACAATTAGTTTCAACCACATGGGGGCGACAAAGACCGTTGAATAGAAACGGATCAAGGGAGGCTCTGCCAGGTCAACATTTAACATTTAACAATGTTGAGTTTTTGATCCGTTCAGTTTGTTTGCTTCAACAACTTTCCCATGTGGTTTTTATCCTTTTAGTTGATCTTCTACTGTACTGTCCTTTACCTTTTCCTATGCACACCTCTAATCAATCATTTTAGCTTATTTTGTACATTTGACTCTGCTGCTAAAATATATAAAGTTAGAAAGATATGTTATGCTTATGACATCATGCATAATTAAAAACAGCTTACCTGATACAAAGACAATGTTGGATGGCTTTTGGGTTTTAAAGTGTAAGATGAATCATGTCCTAATATTGAGCACAGTACTATTAAAAACTAGAAAGGTCCAATAGGCTAATGGGAAATTAAAAACTATTAAAAACTAGAAAGGTCCAATAGGCTACTGGGAAATTAAAAACTATTAAAAAACTAGACGGGTAATAACTTATAAGTGTGTGTATTGTGAAATTACTGTGGGTGTAATGATATAGTAACTGAATCGAAAAATCGATTTTAATTTGCAATGATCTACTATATCGTCTGCAAAAGCAAAATATTGTACCGTTTTGGCTTTGTATCGTATAGTTTTAAAATGGGGTAATCGGTGTCGGATCGTTTTGCAATGCAAATAATTGATTGTAAACTAAATGTGTGCCTTGTATTTGGCAATTTTAAGAGGGAAAATGAAAAAGAGGGGTCTAATTACCATATAGCTACTCTTGGTTTATGGATAAATGTGTGTAATCTCTGTGTTCATGTCAAGGTGGGTTTGTCCATGTGTTGAAATATAATGTCCATGTATTTTCTAGATAATCACAGCATTTACTTCCATAATAGATTTTTTTACACGTTTTACACAGATTAATTTCTGTGCTAAATAGTTACTATGTTGATATCGAATCATATCGTATCGCCATGAATGAACCAATATCGTCCATGTATCGCATCGTTAACCATGTATCGTGATGGGTATCGTATCGCTGTTAAAATGTATCGTTACACCCCTAGTAATTACACAAAATATTCTACAAATAAGAGCTTCAACCTGACCTGATTCTCCATAGTAGAAAAGCCTTGCCGAGCCATGAGGTCCATGAGGTTCATAGGACAGGAACCTGTCTCCTGTTTCTGTAGCGTGAGGTAGCTTCCTTGGACATGACGCTAGTATGTCACAGGTACTTACCCCCCAATCCAACCCCTGGTGCCAAGCAGCTCTGGTCCATAGCGTTAGTGGAATTCTCCCTAACGCTATGTTCGTCCACCTCTGCTCCGTTGACAAAATCGGAAAGCCGTCACGTCTGGTCTGAAAATAACAAACCAATTCGCCCCTCACCAAACCAAAGTATCAGTGAAAGCTTACTCTACTTAGTGGACGCAGTCTGAGCCCCCACCACACACTTAAAATACATTTCTAGGGCGAAATATTCCGCCTGATGGTGGACACTCTTCTTGTTTGACTGTTTTTTACGAAACAGCGCCATCCAACGTTGCAAAGCTGAATAACACCCAAAGAGACGAATGCTCTGTTAAAGGACCTACACCATGAATTTTCACTTTTTCTATTTTAAAACCTTTTTTTGGGGTCCCACTGGCACCTTCTATCCTCACAAAGTCCTATTTCTGTACATTGTGTCTTTCTCTGGTTTTGGGAAGACAGAGATGAAAAGCTTTCCATGGGTTCTCAGAACAGTGCTGTTCTGAGAGTTGACGCATGTGACGTCACACGCGTTTCCCGTTTTTTTTTTCAGAGTAAAAAAAAAAAAAAAATCAAAAAAAAAAAAATCAAAAAAAAAATTTTTTTTTCAAAAACTGTCAAAAAGTCTGAGAACCCGTGGAAAGCTTTTCATCTCTGTCTTCCCAAAACCAGAGAAAGACACAATGTACAGAAATAGGACTTTGTGAGGATAGGTGCCAGTGGGACCCCAAAAAAAGGTTTTAAAATAGAAAAAGTGAACATTCATGGTGTAGGGCTTTTGCCCTAACCCTAACCCAAAAAAAAAAATTCAAAATTTTTTTTTTTTTTCAAATTTCTTTTTTTCAAAACTTTTTTTTCAATTTTTTTTTTCAAAACCCTTTTTTTTCAAAAACTTTTTTTTTCAAAAAACTTTTTTTTTTCAAAAACTTTTTTTCAAAAAACTTTTTTTTTTCAAAAACTTTTTTTTTCAAAAACTTTTTTTTTTTCTCTTTTTTCAAAAAACTTTTTTTTTTTATGGAAAAACCCCACTAGATGCGCCCCTGAGCAAACAGAGGCCGTTTTGGTATTGCAGCTGGAGAGCCTCATTATAGTAGAGCTAGAACAAACAAAAAGAATGGTCAGAGTGTTTGTTGAGGGTTAAAACCTGTCTAAGACTCAATTTTGAGCATATATTTATACAGAAAATATAGTTTTAAAAGCATGGTGTAGGCCCTTTAATGCATTAGTAGTTCATGCGACAGTAGTGAGTTGGCACCGTGAAGGCGAGGACAAATAGTGAAAATGACATTTTGCCCTAGAAATGTATTTTAAGTGTGTGGTGGGGGGCTCGGACCGCGTCCACTAAGTAGAGTAAGCTTTCAACTGACCACTGACACCTTTGGTTTGGTGAGGGGCGAAATAGTTTTTTATCTTCTGACCAGACGAGACGGTTTTCCGGTTTTGCCAAGCCGGAGCGGAGATAGAGGAACATAGCGTTAGGGAGAACTCCACTAACGCTATGGACCAGATCTGGGTGCCAAGCATTTTTCCTTCTACTCCACTACATTTCGGATCATATTGTATTTAATACCCAACTATTTAGTCTTTTTGCAGATATAAATTCGCCCTTAATAAAATATACACAAACCATACTTGCTTTGATACAAAGAGCCTATAACAGCCGCTTTTTTGCTTTTTTGGAATTCGCTGTCGGGGAAGCTTCCATCGACTTAAAGATGTGCGGCTCGGCTGGGAATTGGTTGCTATTACTTTTCTTGCCGATCCGCATTACCATGGTGAATTCGCAAAAAACACTGCCCAAAAACTTGGAATACTTGGGGGAATACTTACTTGATACTATTGCCTAGCAACATGATTTAAACTTTAAAAAGCTCACACGACGTTGGACTTTTTCCGGCCAATAGTGACGAACTGTAATTGCTGAAGCCCCACACCCTCTGTCTTCCTATTGGCTGAGCTTTAAACAGCCATAACTCCAGTTTGCAGCGTGGTACCCTCTCGAAACCGGAACCTGGACTTAAATGGCCAATAGGGACTTATTACTTAAGCCCCGCCCCTGTCTTCCAATTGGCTGAGCTTTAATCAGCTATAACTCCAGTTTGCAACATAGTACCGTCTCGAAACTTGTTGTGTGTACTTAGATGGCCAATAGGGGTGAGCAGTAATTGCTAAGCCCCACCCCCTCTGTGTTCCTATTGGCTGAGCTTTAAACAGCTATAACTCCAGTTTGTAGCATGGTACCGTTTCGAAACTTGGTGTGTGTACTTAGACGGCCAATAGGAATGATCTGTAATTGCATAATCCCGCCCCCCTCTGTCTTCCTATTGGCTGGGCTTTAAACAGCTATAACTCCACTTCCCAACACGTTATTGGTCTCAAACTCGGTGGGTGGTCCCACAGTCCCAACAGCTTACCTGCTAAGGTTAACCGCTACTTCTGGTAATGCTAAAGCTAAAAATGCTAATGGCTAAAAATGCTAATGCTAACAAATGCTAATGCTAATTTTGGAAATGCTAAAAATGCTAATGCTAAAAAATGCTAATGCTAATTTTGGAAATGCTAAAAATGCTAATTTTAGAAATGCTGATGCTAAAAGTGCTAATGTTATAGCAGCCCACACTTCTAACATTCTTAGAACAAAGCTATTTGGAGGCGAGAAAGGACAAGTTGTACTGTATGAAGGATCTTTATTCACCTTTAGATAAACAGTCATGGACGTATAGCGAACATGACAGTGAGCCTGTACTGCAGCAACACAGGTGGTGACGTCAGGTTTTCCAGAGCACACAGTTCAACATAGATTGCATATCTGATTTCTGATCCCTGTGATCGGAACTTTAAAAATATAAAGTTGAATCAATTTGTCATCAGAAGAACACATAAAGTTTCATTCACAAATAAACATCTTGGTATATTATATTCTGCTGGTCGACATGGTAATAATATTTAAATGGAGATATATATACTTCATAAGGATATCATATCATGTTCTCTTAGTTCTTGTGCCCCAGGGGAAGACACGTTTTGTTTTCTCAGCTTGATTCTCGTTTAAATTATTTCTGTTTTTTGCAAATATCAGTATCTGATCAGCTCTACGTTAAGGATTTATTTTCAAAAAACAAAAACTAAACAACGTCATGCTGGAACCTAAAGAACGATCATCCCATCACTGACATCAATGCCAGTTCTCTTTTGGCAAAAGCACAGCAAATATTATTGTTTAACGCAGTGGTTCTCAACCTTGTGCAGACCCCCCAAAAATTATCATATTTGAACTGGGGACCCCCCAAAATGACCATATTTGAACTGGGGAGTGGGGACCCCCCAAAATGACCATATTTGAACTGGGGACCCCCCAAAGTGACCATATTTGAACTGGGGACCCCCCCAAAATGACCATATTTTAACTGGGGACCCCCCCAAAATGACCATATTTGAACTGGGGACCCCCCCAAAATGACCATATTTGAACTGGGGACCCCCCCAAAATGACCATATTTGAACTGGGGACTCATCCAAAATGACCATATTTGAACTGGGTACCCCCCCCCCCCCAAAATGACCATATTTGAACTGGGGACTCATCCAAAATGACCATATTTGAACTGGGGACTCATCCAAAATGACCATATTTGAACTGGGTACCACCCCAAAATGACCATATTTGAACTGGGGACCCCCCAAACATTATCATATTTAAACAGGGACAGAGCCACAGGCTGAGAACCACTGGTCCAATGAACAATGTCAACACCAACCTCTAAACGACCAAAAAAGGAATGAACCATCGTCACACAGTCACACACATTCAGCCATTAGTACACACACCACAACGGCAACAACGATGCAAAGGTACAACCGCACGGCGTCCCCGTGTTCTGAAAGGTACAACCGTACGGTGTCCCCATGTTCTGAAAGGTACAACCATACGGTGTCCCCATGTTCTGAAAGGTACAACCGTACGGTGTCCCCCTGTTCTGAAAGGTACAACCGTACGGTGTCCCCATGTTCTGAAAAGTACAACCGTACGGTGTCCCCATGTTCTGAAAGGAAAACACTGAAGAAGATCTCCATGGAAACACTCAGAATGCTAAATAGATTCACAGCACTACAGATTCTCATCCACTCCTCCAACAACCGTACAACACTTGGTGTGGAGAAGGTAAGAGGAATAACGTCCCGCGTTTGAAAAAAACACGTGTCATCCTTCTCCCAACAAATAAATCACACGATAAAGGCGTGGCACTGGCGGCCATGTTTGTGGTGTGGCCTGATCGAGAAGCCCGTTCATGTGGTTTCCCGTAGAGAATTATGAAGACATATCAGTTATTTTTAAAACTGGAACCGAAGCCATCCAGACATCTGGTGAATCATGACCATAAAACAATTGATTCTGTGAAAATAAATCTATATAAATGTATTTGAAAACCACTAAACAAAGGGTATTTATTGAATACAGTATATCATATCATTAAATATTATTTTCTTTTTCTTTTTCTCACAGAATCAAAGGTTTTATGGTGATGATCACCTTGGTTCTAGCAATCTGGCCTTAAAATAATTGACATAAATATTTGTTTTGGAAATCTCTACGGGAAAGATGCTTTCGATCGGTGTCACCAAAAAATGGCCGCCACGGCTATGCTCTATAAGTTGTTGGTTTGAAGAGTTTTTTTTTTTTTTTTTTTAATTAATCCAGAGGAAGGGGACATCATGCTTGTGTGGTTTGTTTTTTTCGTCTCTTCTCGTGGAAGTAAAGGTACTACGGAGCTCCACCAGACAGCCGGGCTACTAGGCTTGACTGGAGAACCTCATGATGTCATTATGACCATGTCATTGTTGTTATGATGTCATTATGACCATGTCATTGTTGTTATGATGTCATTTATTATTAAGCTCTTTCTTCTCTTCCGCCGTGGTCCCAGGGCTGTAGTTGTAGTTTTATTTTACTCCAGGCGTTGTGTAAAGTTCTCAGGGAAGAGTCCTTTAGGAGAGCTGGAGCCCAACGAGGACCAGTCGCTTTCTTTGACCCCTGTGAGCCAGCCTGCGTCCTGCAGAGAACAGAGAGAAAGTATTAAATAACATCTTTCTTTATTCCCTGTGAGCCAGCCTGCGTCCTGCAGGGAACACACAGTATGGATTAAATAACATTTTTCTTTAAAGGGGCCACAACATGCTTTTAAACATGTATATATTGTATATAAATATTGGTCCATAATACGGTTTTATACAGGTTTTAGCCTAAACAATCACTGTCTGTCTCTAATTCCAAGCCGTTTCAGATGCAATACCAAAATGCCCTGCCTGGGGCGCTGTCTTTGGGCTAAAATTGGAACGATACAGAGAATATTAGAGAACCACATTGAGAACGTTCCAATTTTAGCCCAAAAGTACCGCACCCTTCTCTTCAGTTGCCAGGAAACTGAAGTGGAGGGGCAGTACTATGGAAATGAGCCCCCTGTGACATAGAAAGGGGCCGATTTCAAAGGAGTACCGTTCAGAAAATCACTGAAACGAAAGGCAAGGCTTAAGGTTCGTACACACAGAGGGCGAATTGGCGAATGGCGAATTAGCGTATAATTCGCCTTTTTTTAAAAACCTTATAAAGTCAATGGAAGCATCCACACCAAACGCGAATTTCGAAAAAGCGAAAAGGCGTCTGTTTTTTATTCGCCCTTGTGTCGAATTTAGCGAACGTTCAAAGGCGAATTCCTCTCTCTCTCTGTATCAAAGTAAGCTCACTACCCTATTTCAAGAGAGAGAGAGAATGGTGGAGGGAGCTTCACGTTACATTGAGGCCGAGGGGAACGGTGTTTTTCTCCTTTTCCGTGTCTCTCTCTGCGTGGCTGCTTGTTACAAGCAGCTTGTAAAAACTACTCGAATGTATTACTGGTAAAAGCATATGGTATGTTTTAGGCTAATTTATAACTGCAAAAAGACTAATGTTTTAAAATAAATCGCTGGGTATTAAATACAAAAGGATCCGAAGTGTAGTGGAGTAGAAGGAAAGTAGGCTACTGGAAATTGGACTCATCTACAAGTACAGGCTACTCAAGTAAATGTACTTTTAGTTACTTTCCACCAGCTGCTGCGGGGACCTGCCAGTATGCAGGGACACGGGCGGAGGAGGAACGGTGAACGCTCTGCTCCCCTGGCTTCCCCTCTCTCTCTCTCTCTGGCCAAATGCAATGCATGCAGACTGAGATGCGATATAATATGAAGAGCGCACTGTCTCGCAAATAGGGAGCGCGTGTACTGTTTGTTTCTCCGTTCTACTCTCTCCTCTCTTCTCCTTTCTCCTGCATGCGCCAGAGGCAGATAATCACCCCCTCGTTTAGGTGAATTAAGCGACGCATATTTGCGTCGCTTTTTGGTGTGTATAGAAAAAGGCGAATCGCGAATTCTTCGCCTTTTTCGTTCGCTTATTCACGTCGCTTTCGCTAATTCGCCCGTGTGGACAGAGCTTTAGAGTTAATGAATTGTTTTTTGTTTTTGTTTTTGTTTTGTTTTTTGTTTTGTTTTTTTGTTTTTTTTTGGGGGGGGGGGGGGGGGGGGGCTTGAAGAGACACTGGGAAGACCAAAAAAAATAGAAAAGATTGAAAAAAATTGAAATTCATGGTGGGGCCCCTTTAAATCTTTCTATAAATAACATATTTCTTTAAATAACAGAGACAGTCAACAACTAGTAAGACCCCCTAAGGGGTGTCAGACGTGGTTGGACAAAATGTGGCCATATTTTCGTCTGACGCATGCAGACATCATGTATGTCTGCATGCGTCATAGACCACATCATATATGTTAGACCACATCATATATGTCTGGCGTCATAGACCACATCATATATGTTAGACCACATCATATATGTCTGGCGTCATAGACTACATCATATGTCCATATACTGTATGGAGCATGACACGACGGACGGGACGGACATGAGCTGCAGGTTTGAGTTGTGATCCCTGTGAACTTGAATCAGTTTGTCATCAGAATCAATGGATTAATACCTGACAGTGATTGTGTTAATTGGCTGAAATTTGACAGAACGAGTTTCTGCTTCCACTGTCACACATGTGTGCTGCCCTTACTGATGATGATAGTTAAATAGAATTGTTTAAAGGCGATGCATATGCATGAGACTTTGTTATGGTCAGACCAAAAGTACATTATGTCAGGAGATGGAGTCAGCCCTGGGCTTGGGTGTTTTTATATGAAAGAAGTTTGGACACCCAGCTGGCTTACAGCTTGAAGAAGAGAACTCTGCCACCTCTGTAAGGCTGCAAACCAGCGATGTGACAATAAGAAGTATAGAAGTTGAACAAGTGCTGTGGATGCATGTGTCCTTCAGCCATGAGCTTCAGAGCTGGTAGCCCTGAATACATGACCGTCATGTTGCCACCTCAACCTCACGTCCAGTCAGGTAGACAAAGAGCAACGGTTTGAGCTACAAACGTCAGAGTTAAAAAGAGTTCAATGAGAATTACAAGCCGCTCCCGGATTGTTTAATAAAAAGCATCTTGACGCGACTCTCCACTAGAGGGGGAAAACCAGGAAATACAATGGAAAACAGGATATGTTTTCCATTGTATTTCCTGGTTTTCCGCCTCTCGTGGAGAGTCACGTCATCTCCGCCATCTCCGTTCACTGACGCGACTGGAGATATGACCGTCATGTATTCAGGGCTTCAGAGCAGTGTTAATGTTTTTCGGCAAATTTTGATTTAGTCTTAGTCTTAGTCTTTTGAATAACACACCATTTAGTCTTAGTCCTGTCTTAGTCTTCTGAAATTGTTTTTGTCTAGTCTAGTCTTAGTCAACTAAATATCAAAACATTTTAGTCTTAGTCTTAGTCTTTTGGGATTAGTCTCAGACTTTTAGTCTTCGTCTTTTAGGATAGGTTTTCTAGCCTAATATAACCACATAATTATGAAGTCAAAGTCTTCTACTGCCTGTTACTTGGTCAAAATAAACCATACATAAAAGTTGTATTTGGCTTTAATTTCATTGCAGTTACATACCAGTGTTAATTTTTGTAGCCACTAGTCTTAGACTTAGATTTAGTCTTAGTCTTAGTCTTTTGAATAACACAAATAATAGTCTTAGTCTTAGTCTTAGTCTTTTGCAACTGTTTTAGTCTAGTCTAGTCTTATCGACAAAATATCAAAATCTTGTAGTCTTTTAGTCTTTTAGTCTTAGTCGACAAAATTAACACTGCTTCAGAGCCTGGTGGGTCAGAAGATGTTCCTCACCTGGTCCTCCAGCAGTAGTGTTGGGATGACCAGAACCACGTCTCCGGCCTTCAGGTCCAACTCGTCAGAGTTGGCCGCTTCAAAGTCGTGCATTGTCTCCACCTAGAGGAAGAGCATGGCACTACAGTTAAGCAAGCATATTATGATCCATCCATCCCTCCCTTAGAGTAGCTATATCTATAAGATAATTTTGCGAATGTCTGTCTGTCTGAGTGAGTGAGTGAGTGAGTGAGTGTCTGTCACAGCGTTTCTCCTCAGTGGCTGGAGCAATTGATCTGAAATCGCATCACCATTAGCATATGAACACACCTGACATAACTGTGAAGCCCGTTTGTCACTTTCACAAATCGTATGCTGTATATTAGCATTTTTATGGTGTATCTACTACACCGGCGCCTAACTCTGTCCCCACTAGGGGGAGCACAAATGTTAGATTTATTTATTTTTTTTTTTTTTTGCGCCGCAAAGCGGCGCCGCGAAAATCGGTTATCTGCGGTTATAAAGTCGTCCTTTATTAAGTCATTTTCGGGTGTCTTTGGGGCTTCAGGGGAGGACCTGGATATGTTGCTTGGTGCGCACCTTTTTTTTAATAGGCTCTGACATGACCAAATAAATAGAACACTAGGTCTATGCAAGCCTTTCAGAGCACATTAAATAGTTATCCTATTCAACAGTGCCATTTTTAAAAGCAATGTGAAATGACGGAGAACTATGGCAGATTGTATCAAGATATGCTGCACAGTGCACACCTCGTAGTTGCTCATGCAAGACAATATAAATAATAGCCTAGAAAAGAGAAAAGACGCCGGCGATGGCCGATCTTGTCTTTTGCACCTGATAACTGCACAGCAAGCGTTTTATTGGAGCTGCAAGCTCTGCTCCCACAACGTGAAAGCCTTGTGATGCCACAGAGAGAGAGCAGGGAGAGGAGAGCGATAAATTCTAAGAGGGAAAAGAGGAGTAGACCAAGGAGGAGGAGGAGGAGGAGGAGGAGGAGAGAAGGGAGAGCAGAGGTAGAGTGAAAGAAGTCGGAGAGGAAGGTAGAAGGAGGCGGAGGTGGAGTGAGAAGTGGAATAAGAGGAGATATCGCAGTGTTTCTCAAACATTGTGACACAACACACCAGCATGAGAGAGACAGACAGAGAGACAGATGAGATGCTCTACTCACATAATACTGTATGCTGCTACGGAGATTCCGAGAGGTTAACGTGCCGTATTTCCAAAGTGTGTTCTTGTTTAAGTCACTGCATGGTTTAAATATCCTATCGTAAATATGAACTGTGGCTATAATATATTGTTTAATCCACGTGGGTCCGTGTTTACTTAGTTACACTAGAGTTTCGAGTGTCATGGCAGCTGGGTTAAGACGGACTTCCTCTAAAATCGGATTTCAAAATAAGAGAAATAAGAGACACTTGTAATGATTAGTCAACACACTACTTTTATTTTTAGGTCTACTTAAAGGACGTACGTGTTAACGTGCAGTAAGTGACGCCAGAGCTAGGGTCTGACGCTAAATAAATAATTAAATAAGTACGCAAAAGCACTTCACGTTGTTTGATCGGCACGCAATATTCCTGCGGGGGGGGGGGGGGGGGGCTGCAGATCTGGGGGAGCCGTTGCTCCCCTTGGCTCCATTGAACAGGCACCAGTGATCTACTATCTATTCTGCATCTAGCATGAGGCACATCTATTCTGCATCTAGCTTGAGGCAAAATGTTTAACCAGCTCTGTGTGTGTGTGTGTGTGTGTGTGTGTGTGTGTGTGTGTGTGTGTGTGTGTGTGTGTGTGTGTGTGTGTGTGTGTGTGTGTGTGTGTGCAGGCAGGCGGGTATCTCAGGCAGTATCTCTGTAGCCATTAAACGAAACGGGTTTCTTACATTGATGCTCCTACATCATGAAAGCACCAGTTAAAGTTACTTTCCATCCCTCATATACTGTGTGCACAGTGCACATCCCATAACCCACACACTGCACATCATTTTGGAGCTCATATCTTTGAACGGGTAAGAGCTAGTATATATAATAGAGAATGTATTGCCCCGCCCCCAGATATTCATTTCAATGCAAGTTGCTCAGTGGTGTTTTGAAGCATGCAGAAGTAGCTGAATTCCGGTGCATTGTGGGTGAATCCAGGTGCATTGTGGGGGAAATGGTCAACTAACTCCACAGTTGCCAAAATATTTGAAATTGAGACGCAATTATGTCACGAACGGCACGAACGTCCATTGAACACTATAGCAGACACCAGCGGTGCGCTCTTTTGCTCGTGCATGTATTTTTCACCCCGCCTGCAGTTCCAGCTTTGGCATGAGCTTCAATATGTACAAGCCGTTCTGGGAGCTTGGCCCCTCTCTCTCTCTCCCTCTCTCTCTCCCTCTCTCCCTCCCTCCCTCCAGGAGGTGAAATCATAGACATAGAAAGGCCAGGGGCGGGCATTTGTTCTACGCAGACTACGCAACTGCGTAGAGCCCCTAGGCAGAGGGGGCTCCCTACTGGGCTCATTATTCTGAGCATTTAGAAAAAAAAGGAAGTCTCTAGCTCATTCCTGTCAAAAGTTATGATGTTTTAAAGAATGTTGCTCACTGGAGTCAATAGATTTCACACAGAGACCAGCTGGCGTCAATTGAGTTGATTGATTGGAATGTTAAGTGATCAGCTCTCTCTCTTGTCTCTCTATAAATTTCCTGTACATACGTGCAATATCCAAACTGTACTCAAAGATTACACATATTAGGCTTGAAAATTAATGGTGTTAAGAACATAAATTATTTAATCTAAATTTTGAAAAATAATAATTAAAAATACATTGTAAAATGTATTGTTATTAAAATAATTATTGTCCTGCATCAAATATACCCTGTATAAAATATACATATAGGCCTACTCTATATAGCCTACCTTTGATTACCTTACTTACCTTACTGTACTCTTCTTAAATTAATCAAATATAGATCCAAAATGATTGTGGTTAGGTATTTAAAACCAACCATAATGACAACAAATAGGCTTCCTCTGCCTCTGCTCTTCATTGTCTTGTCAAGTTCATTGTCTTGTCATGCTAAATCATCACTTTTTCAGAATTGGAGGGTGGCATTTTTAATTCCTGCGCTTTGCGCACGCGCATACTGTTTTTCGCGCATACCTATTTTTCACGTGCGCTCATGGGGGGCCTCTTTTACTACCTTTGTGGGGAGCCCCCAGTTTATAAAAACCGCCCCTGAGAAAGGCTCTGGGGCGTCTGCATCACAGGGGGAAGATCTCAGCTTCCACATGCATCACAGACACGGAAGGTTCAGGAGAAGCTTCTTCCTACCTTGTACATGAAGCCTTCAGGAGAAGGTTATTCCTACCTTGTACATGAATCCCTCAGGCATCCCAGAGGGGGAGGTCCCTCCTCCTCCTGCAGGAGAGCTGAGTACGGTGGTGATGGTGGTGGGAGAGACGATGTCGTTGTCCCTGTCGTCGTCTCCCTCGTTGCTGGAGGCCGGCTCGATCACCACCGAGGGGATGGACATCTGCTCCTGAAGCACAGCAGGACCAGCACAACACATGTTAACACATTAACACATGTAGGGTAGGGTAAGAGATTTCATCTTCTAGAGGTTCTAAACCAGGTATGGGCAACTTTGATGATGGTGAGGGCCACTATATTTACACCTTCACTCCAGAGGGCCACATTGCATATTGCTAGGTTCTACTTTGTCATTCTAGTATCTCATACAAAAGAAGCAAAAAATAGTAGATCTACAAGCTCAAAACGCATCACGCTGCGATGCGTTTTGAGCTTGTAGATCGGCAATTTTTTGCTTCTTTTGAATTGGAATCCTGAATATTTTTTTGTTATGTTTGAATTGGAATCCTGAAATGTAAAATTTTGATTTAATTTCAAACACATTTAATTATATACTCATGTTAATTTTATGAACTTGAATACAAATACATTGAACATAAAAAAAATACATTTGAATACTACTATAATAGTCATTAAGCTACTAATATAGACTAATGGAATTAAAGCAGGTCATGTTTGGAATTGTAACAGCTGAAATCAATAATATATCAGTTTTCCAGTATTAAAGGAGCTATAGTCAACTTTTTCTTGAAAAACGGATGCTAAAATAAAAATAATGTTTCGAAAATATTTTATAAAAAGAATAAGCACATATTCAAAAACACTTCAAGCATATTCAAGCATATTCAAGCATATTCAAGCATATTCAAGCGTAAAATAATGATAAAATAATCATTTTGGCCATTGTCAGACCGACACTTTGTTTACATTCTAGTCTATAGACTAGGATGTAAACAAAGTGTCTGCCCTACAATGACAAAGTTGACTATAGCTCCTTTAACCTGCGGGCCGCATGAAGTGAAGGTGGGGGCCGCATGTGGCCCCCGGGCCGCCAGTTGCCCATGTATGTTCTAAACCATGCATTTAAAAATAATTGATATCACATTGTTTATGTCCCAAAAACGTGTTTCAAATTTGTTTGAGGCTAAATTATCACTCCGGAATACAGAGCCCCAGTCATTTCTGCCTGGCTTTCAGAGCATTTTCAGCCGCAGTACCACCTTTTCCTGAGTGGGAGGACTGCGCTAGTGAGCCCCACCCTCATCCCAGCACCTCCCCGCCTCCTGCTCAGGCCTGCCCACCTCCCTCCCCAACCCCCACTCAGAACAGCACTCAGCACAGCAGTAAAATCTGACAGCCCGTTCTGAGACCTGCTAACAAAGATCCGCCCATAAACAGAGAAAGACACAATGGTCAGAAATAGGACTTTGTGAGGATAGAAGGTGCTGGTGGGACACCAACAAAATAAAAATACATATAAATAGGGAAAAAAAACGGCAGAAAAGTCTGCGAATGGCCGAGAAATCCTGTCACCTACATGAAAACTGAAACTTAAAGGGATATTTCACTTCCAAAACTTTTTTTTTTTTTGTCAATTTATTATCTAATCAGGCTTTTATGAACACCATGGACAGTTTTTAATTTGATTCAATATTTTGATATTTGATGTAAATGTTATGGGTCCTCCTCCAGGTGGAGGGCGTGCATGTGTGAGGCAGTGAGTGAGTAGCCTATATCAGCTGGTGTGACTGGTGAGAGTGGTGTCTGAGTGTGATTGGATGACGTCTAGGGGGAACTAGCAGGTGATTGGCTCCTGTGGTCTTTAAAGATGGCTGCCTCCTGTTCCTCAGGTTTCTTCCTCCTAACCAGACCCAAAACACCAGTCCTCTGTGTTTGTTACAGTGTTTTAGAGTTACTAGTTTTAACATGGGTTAGTTTACAGCCTTTGGTATGGCAGGGGTTGGTGGCCTTTCTGTTGTTTTGTGTCCATTTGATTGTGTGTTCAGCTAGGTAAGAACTCTGTCTTTCTGTTAGGTACAGGTTTAACAGTATTAATTACACAAATAAAGTGCTTAACACTGCAAGGCCCAGCGTTGCTTTTTGGCAAAAAATCATTTTTTTAAAAATGTTATAATTAGTTTTCCTGTTCTTTTTTCACATTAACATCATCTTTAAATCCTATTGTTTAGTATTACAATGCCATTGGCCACGATATTTGCATATAAATACGCCCCACAGAGGCTGACATTCACACTTCCCAGAAAAGTTGAAAATCCAGCGTCTGGACGAACAACATCTCACTTTTTAACTGAAGCTATTCCTCACAAAAAGTAAAGTAAAATGCCCGTAATATTGTTTTTCGTGATCATTAGAATGTCTAGAACATGTACATGTGTTATTATTGTGAAAAATATCCCCAATATGCAAATTGGAGCATGATTTATGATTTATGATTTATGGCTATAAAGGCCCTTTTCCACCGGCAGCGATAACGATGACGATAGCCATAAAATATCACAGCGATAATTATGCCTTCACATTGATGTCCGATAAAGTTATCGGACATCAATGTGAAGAGGCACCAATTAACAGCCGAACAGAGCGCATCGCGAGCCGTTTGTCAGAGACCCAGTTCCATATCACTGTGATCTTAACCACATCGTTGTTGATCCTAACGATGTAGTTGTCGGCTATTGTTGTCTTTATCGGTGTTGGGTGGATGCTGCCGATCCACTTCAATTGAAAACCAACTTTTTTAAATCGTTATCGTCATCGTTATCGCTGCCGGTGGAAAAGAGCCTTAAAACCTTACAAAAACATTATTAATTTTTTAACATTACATTTTCCTGTGATTAGGACTCCTACAACACCATCTGGTTTTTTTCAAATCTTTTTGGCCAGTAAAAATTAATTCGGGCCTTGCAGGGTTAAACCTTCTCCATGATGTACTGTATATAGTGTATTAGTGGTCCCCTCCTGCTGTCTCCTATATAAATGTCCTGCAAGTGCAACACCTCCACCTCTTCCTTCTGTGTTTCAGTGTTGAATGAAGAGAAAGGAGCTGTTGTTCACTAAAACCACTCACTTGGAGACGTGTGTGTTTGTGTTTTGTCAGAATTAAAAGGAGTGTTGTCTCCAAAGAGAGTTGTGGGTCTGTCTCCACTTCACACAACGCAGAGAGAGAAAGCTACACCGCTTACACAGGTAATACATATCTCTGCGGGCCAAAACTCCAAAATGTTAATTTTCGTGGAAAATGAGCTCAAGTGGAGTTAGGAGGTTTTGACCGAAGGACTTTTTACTACTTTTCATTGGTTCAATATTATTTTAACCAACACTCAGATGTAAAGGTGTTCAATAGCACATATTTATGAAAAATAGAGAGGGCCAATCGGGTGGAGTTAGCTGGTGTGGCAGAAAGTGTGGAGTTAGGAGGTTTTGTCCAAAGCATTTTTTACTACTTTCCATTGGTTCAATATTATTTTAACCAACACTCAGATGTAAAGGGTGTTCAATAGCTCTGATTTATGTCAAAAACCTCAAAAATGGACTTAAGAGGTTTTGGTTAGACGGTGACAAAGTTTGTTTAAGAAGAGCACTCGTCCGATATTCTGCTTCAAACAGAACATGGAACTGACCGCCCGGTGACTGTAAATAGAGGCTAAACAACACAAAGCCATACTGTAGCTTCACTTGGACTGTTAGCTTGGTAGATTGTGCAGCAGCTCTACAAACTGTGGGTGTAACTAACTCTTTGGGTATACCCAACTCTTGGGGTGTAACAAACTACCTTCCATTGGAAATTAATGTTAGCCTAAAATATTCAATCAATCACCCCAACCCCCTAGCCTGATCAGTTGGGGCGAAACGTGTATTGATCATCAAATCACAACAACATTCAGTACAGCCACGAAACTGCTGATCTACAAGACCACAGATCAGCACATAGCCTATACTGATATGGTGCCCTTTTCAAACTTGCATGGTTTTATTTAGTTCTATGATGATGCTGCATCAAACAGTGCTTTTGATTTATGGGAGAAAAATCAACTAATCAATTTACCAGAATCTCTTCTTTTGGAGACTGAGTGTCGTCTGCCAGAGTCTGAAACAGGCAAAGACACGTCAGAAACACTAGAATGGATGAATGAATGAATGAATGAATGAATCTGTTACGCGGCCATAGCACTGTTAGTGGTTGGATGATAAGACAGCATATTATGAATGTTAGTGGTTGGATGATAAGACAGCATATTATGAATGTTAGTGGTTGGATGATAAGACAGCATATTATGAATGTTAGTGGTTGGATGATAAGACAGCATATTATGAATGTTAGTGGTTGGATGATAAGACAGCATATTATGAATGTTAGTGGTTGGATGATAAGACAGCATATTATGAATGTTAATGGTTGGATGAGGCTTGTGGCGATAGCATATGTTAGTGGTTGGATGATGTGATGGGATTTGACATTGTTTAGACTAAATCTACAAACACACATTTTGCCGGTGCCTTGATGGGGTCATAATGCGTGCTTTTACACTTGGTTGCTTGCTGAAAATAGCAGATCTACAAGCTCACGCCAATGAGCTTGTAGATCTGCTAATCTCAGAGCAACACCCGAGTGCAACCAAACATAAAATTACTTGTTTTTTTTTTTTTTTTCTACTGGATCTCTTCTCCACTGTTAGTCCCTCCCTGACATTTTAGTCTAGTTTTTATTTGTTGACCAAATTGTCAATATATTATTAAAAATAATATAGTCTTATTTTTAGTCATCGTAGCTTAGATCTATTTAGTTTGTATGTTTGTATGGTTTAGTCGGTGCAAAAAAGGTAGTCAACGAACATTTTTACACCAGTCTTTAGTCGACGAAATCAACACTGCAAATCAACACTTTGCAGATGGCTCTGGATAAACTGTCTGCTAAACAAGTAGTTTCCAATCTTTTTTGGTTGCCAGTCCCCCCTTATAGTGATTTCTGAAGCCAAGTTCCCTTTTCCCCTACAGTATTTTGCTTTATCAAAAGCTCATCAAAAGTCCAGTTTCAATGCCATTATGTAAAAAAAATAAAACAGCATAATGGCAAATAAACATTGCTTTCTATGCAATAACAGTTCAGGGTTCCCACGGTAATATTTTTTTTCCAGTACTGGAAAAGTGTTGGAATTGATCAAGGGTCCTGGAAGGTTCTGGAAAAATAGCTATGCATTGTTTTTAGGGCCCGAGCACACACAGTGTGTGAGGACCCTATTGTATTTGCAAAGATTATTATTCTTCCGCCGAATGAATCGTGTTTTTGAGCCGCAAAACGTACTCCAAAAGTTGCGCAACTTTGCACACACATCACAAGTCGCGAAAAATTTCGTATTTAAAAATAATCAAAAGGGGGCGTGGCCTAATGGCTCAATAGCGCCCCCTACAAAACTTCGTGCCTCAAGCCCCACCATACGGTTTCACCTACACGTACGAAAATCGGTACACATCTGTATTGTGTCCGGACTCACAAAAAAGTCTCTCGGCGCCACGTCCGAAACCAAACAGGAAGTCAGCCATTTTGACTAATTAGTGGCGTTTTGGTGTATTTTTGGACGTTTTCACGTGTCGCACTTTAACGAACTCCTCCTAGGGGGTTAATCGGATCAACTTCAAGTTCGCTCGGCATACTCAAGACACCTTAACAATGAAAAGTTATCAAAATCGTGAGTTTTCGTAAAACGGCGTGCCCGTGGCGAAGGGTCAAACTTCCTTCACCAAACAGGAAGTGCCCCCTCTTCTGATTGGTCCATACTTGATTGTTCCTTTTTTTGGCTGTTACTCTTCAACCGTTTATCCCAGAGCAGTATAATCAGAGAGTGGTGTCACCGCGGGGTCAGAAACAGCGCTGGTCACGTGGTTCATTGTCACTTTACACCTCATAGACTTCAATGCATTTTGTAAACTTCCGGTTGGCCGTTTGTCACTATACGCCAATAGATGTGTGCGTAGAAGACCTGGCCCCATGAAGTGAACGGGAGTGACGCAACTCTCCATTCTAGGGCTCTGGTTTATCCTACAGAGTTGTGGCTGGTATCATATGACTTGATTAAGAGTCCTTAACCTTAATTGACGCTTCCTTCGCCAAACAGGAAGTGCCCTTCACCAAACAGGAAGTGCCTCTATAACTCATGAACCGTTTGTCGTACAGACTTTCTCAAAAAAAAAAAATTCTCAAAAAGATTTTTTTTCTCAAAATTTTTTTTTTCTCAAAAAATTTTTTTTTTCTCAAAATTTTTTTTTCTCAAAATTTTTTTTCTCATTTTTTTTTCTCAAAATTTTTTTTTCTCAAAATTTTTTTTTCTCAAAATTTTTTTTTTCTAAATTTTTTTTTCTCAAATTTTTTTTTCTCAAAACATTTTTTTTCTCAAATTTTTTTTTTCTCAAATTCTTTTTTTCTCAAATTTTTTTTTCTCAAATTTTTTTTTTCTCAAAATTTTTTTTTTCTCAAATCTTTTTTTTCTCAAATTTTTTTCTCAAAATTTATTTTTTCTCAAAATTTATTTTTTCTCAAAATTTTTTTTTCTCAATTTTTTTTTTCTCAAAAATTTTTTTTTCTCAAAAATCTTTTTTCTCAAATTTTTTTCTCAATTTTTTTTTTTCTCAAAAATTTTTTTCTCAAAATTTTTTTTTTCTCAACATTTTTTTTTGAGAAAAACTTTAAACTATCGTTAAAGTGCGACCCGTGATAACGGCCAAAAATGCGCCAAAACGCCACTAATTAGTCGAAATGGTTGACTTCCTGTTTGGTTTCTGATTGCCTGCTGGCCTTGTGACGTGGGTAGAGCTGCGAGGGCCCGGTCATTGCTGCTTGCAGCTTTAATTGGTTATTGATTTTACTGCCACCATAAATCGACTTTGAGGGTTCCCTGCCACGATATTCTTACCTTTTGACGTGGGCAACTGGGCATGTGCGCCACGGCCCGTTCGCAGCGTGCACGCTTTATGTTTGCTACACTGCCTGACTTTGGGCATTGCACATAGGAGTATGAGACTCCTTATTGCGCTGAATTATTGTTGTATAGTCCTGGAAATTGGGTCAAATATTCTGGAAAAGTTTTGGAAAAGTTTTGGAAATTCATTGGTAGAAATGTGTGGGAACCCTGTCAGTTGTTTTAGTCAAGGTATTGATGTAATTTGGTTTAACAATCTACAGATGAGCAGGTTCACACAAAGTCTGTCTGCCAATGTTTTGTCATTATTACCCATAACAGTAAAATACATATTCCTATACATACCCCCGGGGACCCCAAGGCCTATGGGGTACACCGTACACGTACCTAAACATCTCATTGCAAATGGACAATAAATAAATACATTAAATGAATCAAATTAAAGTCATTAATGTATTTACCGGTGTCTCCTCAGCGTTGCTGACCTGTTTCTCCACCGGATCAGGAACCGAGTCCTACACATGATGAAGATCATCATCATCATCATCATCACCATCATCATCATCATCATCATCACCACCATCATCATCATCATCATCATCATTTCTGAGTATCTATTCTGTATAGTACTGTGTTCTATCTGTCTGTCATTCAATATTATATTAGATTTTTTTTTTTTTTTTTTAACTCTCCTACTGCCAGATTATTTATTTATTTATTGGGTCTGGTGCCATCAAAAAGCGGCTTACCTTTGCAATGTTATAGTAGATTGTTGGCTTTTTTTTTTTTTTTTTTTTGACACTTGCCTATTTGGCCTTTTTTGCATGCGCTTTCGCTGACCAGCCAGCAGAGGGGGGCGTAATGCCATTAATGTGGCCGCTTCCTCCTCCCATGGACTAGGAACACACATTGGCAACAAAGCCCCTGGGCCAGAGATATCAACACGGAAGCGAAATGGTCTCCGTTGATGTAAACGCATAATGGATTTTTAAGAACATCACTGCTCGCCATGTGATTACAGTACACGGCGGCGGGACCCCTCATCAGCTTACAGACATCAAACCAAGGTACAAAAGAACGAGCCAAAGAACGTACAATTGGCGTTGAGGTTCTGTAAAAAATGGGGCGAACGGGAACGTTCAAAGCGTAGAAAGAGTTAAGGTACTCAATTGAAACCAGCCATAGGCTTTCTTGCCCGTGTACCAGTGAACTGTAATGTCATGAAACTGTAACATTTCCTATGCAAACTTCGAATAAAGTTTTCAATCAATCAATCAATCAATCAATCGTCCATCATTATCATCACCAGGCAGGGATCATCAATGTCTGTACACAGAAAAAAGTGTCCGTGGCAAATCTTTTTTTTTTTTTTTTTACACCATTATAATGTTCTTATTTTGATCATAAGACCCAATTAGTGAATGTCAGTGTCCAGGTTTTCTATACAGTATGTATGACACTGATTTAATACAACACTACAGCACATTATGAGTCCTCTAGTAGTGGTTTTCAAACCCCCATAACTCTGAGAGTGTTCGAATTGGACCAAATGGACCCTCATGGGTCATTATTTAATTGTAAGTCAGCCTTTAAAATGATTATTATCCCATACCCAGGGAGTATCTTCATTTAAACAATGATTATTATCCCATAGCCAGGGAGTGTCTTCATTTAAACAATGATTATTATCCCATAGCCAGGGAGTATCTTCATTTAAACATAATGATTATTATCCCATACCCAGGGAGTGTCTTCATTTAAACATAATGATTATTATCCCATACCCAGGGAGTGTCTTCTCTTGGAGGTGTTGTGTCCAAGAGTCCAGCAGGTGGCGTCTGAACGCAGAGAGAAGCAGGGTCAGTTAACACTTCATGAATGATTGATTGATTATTTTATTAGACAAAAATGGAGAACAGTACAAGTATAGTCAACAATTGAAATGTAGTACAGTACAAGTACAGTTAAACACCCTGCCTAAAAGGTACGGTATTGTTTACGTCAGAAGTCCTTAAGTCCCTAAGAAATTACGCACTGTGAGCTTGTAGATCTGCTATTTGTGAAGAGCCAACCATACCTGGTCCTGTTGTTCTGGCTGTGTGGTCACTGCTTCATCCACAGGAGAGCTGATGGTGGACTTTGGAAGGAAAACATTCATTTTAGTTCTCACAGCTTCAAACAGTGATGAGAACTTTTATTACATGACTGTGCGTTTTTACTTTACTTTTGTTGAATCAAGCATGAATTGATTAGGCTAAACTAAAGTGATACAATGGCCTAATAGATCTATATTCTGATATCACTCATTGATATAGAGCAGGGGTTCTCAAACTTCTTTCTAGCACGACCCCATATTATGAGGGATTTATTTTGGCAACCCCATCAAAGCCCCCTCCACTCCCGCGATCGAAAACTCTGCGAGGGTACAGAACCCAGATGGATCTAAATGGACCACTTATTTAGCGCTTTACAATGGTCCATTCATTCATACATTGGGAAGACCAGGTTAGCATTCACCAGCGTTAGTTTTACTGACATTAGGGTTAAGGTTAAGCTAGCGTAGCTACTAATGTTTTGTTGTTAGCTTGCTCTGCCTCGTGCCGAAAACAAGCGCACCTCTCCAATCCTACCAACAATTCCAAACGTACCGTGACATACTTACATACATGACATATGTACTATATACTATTGGAAGTCAAATAAAGAGTGAGCTGTTATGATGCTGCTTCCAAACACTCACTGCTGGTTTGTCCTCCACCGTCTCCCCTACAGGGGGCGCTCCAACCTCCTCTGGTATTCCAGCAGCCTCAGCTTCAGTCTGAGGGACTGAAGCCTCTGTTCCTTCACCAGCAGAGCTGGGCTCCTTCTGTAAACAACACAGCACAGTTAGTCAGGAACGTCACGTCAACACAGATTTAACCAGTTATTGCATACATGGAATACAGTTACTCTTGGCGTTCAGAGATGTTCCCTGAATTCTATTCAAGCAGCTTGCCATAGAAAATCAGGGAATGCAAAACCCCTCAAAACCCCTCATAGGGATACAATAGCAGAACAATGGCAATACATCGACACATAACTTAAATCAACAGACGTAATCACAAGTATTTGAGCTTAGCCAGACCGATAAAAATGTGGAGGCTGGGGTGGAGGAGGCAGCTATAGCAGCGCATATCCATATATCAGTGTGTATTAAAGGCTTTGGATAACCAAGCATAGGTAGAGAAAGAGACATGTATTTAAAGGAGCCTTCCCTACTGAAGGAGAGCTCTGATTGGAGTATGACAGTGTGATGTCATGACCAGCTGATATGTGAATGAGGAATAGGAAAAGAGCTGATTGGACAGCTGACTACAGCTGGGCGGGGCTAGACTCTTGTGTCCTGCATAAACTAAAGCTGAACCCTTCATGAAGAATCACTGGTAACCCTTTACTTTCCGGTACAGTAATTACATGGTAGTTACCACGTAATTACAAGGTAATTACTTGGTAACCACCCCGTATTTACTGGGTAATAACTAGGTAATTACAAGGTAATTAGAATGTATTTTACATAGTAATTACCTGGTGTTACCTGGTAATTCCCAGATACATTCCTGAGAACTACCAGGTAATTACTAGGTAATTTAAAGCATGTACCTGGTAATTCCATAGTAACTACCTGGTAATACACTTAGCAATTACTTAGTTTATTACCCGGTAGTTCCCTGGTATTTTCTTAGATACTACAAGGTAATTATTAGGTAATTATAAGTATTTTATTATGTATTTAGCATGTAATTATACTGTAACTACCTGGTAATACACTTAGCAATTACTAGGTTTATTACCCGGTAGTTACCTGGTATTTTCTTGTATACTACAATGTAATTATTAGGTAATTATAAGTATTTTATTATGTATTTAGCATGTAATTATAGTGTAACTACCTGGTAATACACATAGTAATTACAAGGTATATTGCCTGGTATTTACCAGGTATTTTCTTTGATACTACCAGGAATTTATGAGTAGTTGCTTATGCAATTACTATATAATTACATGGTAACTACCATGTAATATACCTATTAATGTCTAGGTAATTCCTATGTATTTTCTTAGAAATTACTAGGTAATTACCGTTTAATTTCATGTTAACTATCATGTTATTTACCTGGTCCTTACCTTGATAGGTAACCCATTATAATCTGTGCATATACAAAGGTACTTACCTGGTTTTACCCAATAACTCCAAAAAGTATTTACAGGGAAATTACCCAGTAGTTACTGTTGGTTTGTACTGTAAAGTAAAGCGTGATCAATTCCATGACCTTACCTGGTAATTTCTCAGTATTAACCCAATAACTACAAAAGGTATTTACATGGAAATTACCCAGTAGTTACTGTTGGTTTGTACTGTAAAGTAAAGCGTGATCAATTCCATGACCTTACCTGGTAATTACTCAGTATTAACCCAATAACTACAAAAAGTATTTACAGGGAAATTACCCAGTAGTTACTATTGGTTTGTACTGTAAAGTAAAGCGTGATCAATTCCATGACCTTACCTGGTAATTACTAAGTGTTTACCCTGTAACCAGAATAATTATGTGCCTTGCATTTAGCCAGTGTAAGTGCAACTACTGAAAAATAAGTACTTTTTTTTTGGGACCAAATGGCATCATGGCCATGGGTGGATAAAATAACCAGGCCTCAAAAATGACCAGTGTCGTTCATTTGTGTTCAGTGCATGCTTCTCCGGTGTCCGTGAGTCTGCTTCTCCCCTGGACAGCACACTGCATCTGAAATCCAGTTTGATTGATTGATTGAAGACTTTATTAGAAGTTTGCATAGGAAAAGGTACAGTTTCATGACGGTACAGTTCACTGGTACAAGGTCTACTAAAAGGAGATCCATGAAAAGACTAAGCTTATTTCCACTGGAAACCATTTAAGTATCTCATATAACATTGAATGACAGACAAATAGAACACAGTACTATGCAGTAGATATGTAAAGAAAAACAAAAAAGAAAACAGTAAGTCTAAACAAACAGTATAAGAAGGGGCAGGGGAGGGTAGTTCCCACCCCAAGCACCAGCAAGCAACCCCACCATAACCAAGGCATGATACAACACAAATATAAATTCCATTACATTAACACCTCCTCAACCACCACCAACCTTGACATAACACGCAAAAAAACAGGTGAGCTGGCAAAGAGATTTCTTTATAAAATGCTGTAATGCTTTTCAATAAACAAACAAAAAAAAAATCACATGTTCGACAGTGCAATACTATAAAAAAACTATTTACAAGAAGTACACAAAATGACAGTTGATTCTTCACACATTGGTTGCCAACCCCGAGTTCCCCGAGTTTATAATGGTACCCCCCAATTGCCAACCCCGAGTTCCCCGACCAAAAAAGAAAAAAACATTTTTGGACCTCTAGAAATGTATTAGGCATGATCGCGATTTTGCATGTTTAACCCCCATACAACCCCCATACAACTCAGGTAGCAGACATCCAAGCTCACAACAGTGTAAAACATAATGGCTGCTATCTCATGAATGCCTGAACGGATTTCCAATCGGATTCTTTTGTTTGAAAGCTAGGAGCATTGTGCACACACATGGTGCATGATCTAGGCATGGGCGTGCATGATCCGTGCACTATGAATTACATGGAGTCTATGGAGACCTTGGCAACTTGGACCCTCAAGAGATTTTTTTTTTAAGGCAACAACAACAACAAGTGTTCATATACATATGAGTCGAACCGCTGAGATAATTTTAACACAGTTCTTATATGAAATATATGAAAAGGGTCTAGGGGAATTCAGAATGGGGGAAGAAAATGACGAACCAGCTAGGATGGGTAAATTACGTCACGCTTTACTGTTCTAAGGTTTAAGGCGCTTTCCCACTGCGCCCGATAACGATAGTTTTCAATTGAAGTGGATGGCAGCGTCCACAACACAATGATATAGCCGTCATAATTGACGTGAACGCCATCGCCGACATGTCGCTATCGTTATCGGGCGCAGTTGGTAACATGCTCTGACATCCTTGAACAATCGTCCAAGAATGCCCTCCCTGTGTTCCCTCCCCAGCCAGTAATGCCACTCGATGAACCTCATCTTCAGTGCCTTCTCAGTGAGGTTCCCCCTGTACCTATAGATGACTTCCTTGCAACTATTTTAGAGTATAAACTAATTTGAGTAAACTAGTCTGTATCTATTTTGTTTCTATGTTCAAATATCCTGAGTTAACTCTTTTTCCTTTTCTTTCCTTCCACAGGTAAAAACCCAAACCAAGAATGGATGATCACAGGTAGAGGTATCAAAAGTATCAAAAATCAAAATAGAACAATGAATTTCAAATACTTGGAATGTAATGAAAATAATAAAATACAAAAATAAATGTACTTCAATGCTCAATGTTCAATTCAAAATCAAATGTCCTCTTATTCAAAAATCAAATATATCTAATATGGCTCAGTCTTTTTCAGTTAGATCCAAAAAGAAAAATATGACACTTTAATACTGTCCTTTTTCAGCTCAGTGTGTCTAAATCCGAAGGCACTTTGACTCAGTGCTTAAGTTGTGCCTTAATACTGTAAGTTCAGTCCAAAAAATAAAATAAAACTGGTGTCTCAATTATCTCAGTCCAAAAAATGAAATAAAGTAATCCGTTCGAAATTGTACTCCGATACTCCTACCAGTCTGGCAGTGAGTGACTCTGTTGGTTGGTTGTGCAAAGTGGACCCTTTGCACTGCTTGTAGATCAGCTATCTAATGTCCGTGGGCCTCCTCGCTCGCCATCCTGTATCTCCAGGAAATATCATGGGGTGTTTCCCAGCAAGGGAAAAAACCTGACCTGTACAACAGGCCATAAAGAAAATAACATCACTATAAGTAACTCAAATCAAAACATCAAAGTGTTTCAGGCACTGTGTGACTGTGGGCCAATTAACACTAGCTGCTGTAGACAACTAGACCCAAATTGATGGCTGATTGCTGTCAGCTGGCTGCCCAGGTCAGTTACTCTGATTACATAAATCCGTTTTTTACCATGGATAAATCTTCACATTTAACACCAGAAACATGCACAATACCCTTGTATTCCTTAAATAATGCAAAACGTTTTCATTACAAGTGCAAAAACAATGATTTAGTGCAATTATTCCGTTTTCAACTCACCAAAACAATTGGCTGTACAAACACAAACAAACAGCTTCTTCCTGTACAAGGGCTGCTCCCAGGTTTGACCAAACGTTCCCCCAAAAGGTGGCTTGCTTGTCACACTTTTAGGCTTGTAATCAAACAGTTTCTGGTAGTTTTCTTATCATAAATCAATTCACTTTTCAGTTCAGTTCTGACGTTCACTCCTCCTTCTCTCTCTCTCCTCTCCAGGTAATGACAGGCTGCACACACACTCTGCCCTTAAAGGGGAAGTACGTCATCTGCCTCTTAAAGGCATATGTTGTGTTTTCTGTACATGTACAGTTTTAAAGTAGCTTCTTAACATAATAAAACCATTCCCATTTTAAACCAACGTATGACTTCTGTATTTATTAATCACTTGAGTGTCTTAATGAATTATTCATGCATTTAAAATGGGTATGTACAGAATATATACAGAAAATGAATAAATATGAACAGTTCATTAAAATGCATGAATAATTCATTAAGACACTCAAGTGATTAATAAATACAGAATTCATACGTTGGTTTAAAATGGGAATGGTTTTATTATGTTAAGAAGCTACTTTAAAACTGTACATGTACAGAAAACACAACATATGCCTTTAAGTGGCAGATGACGTACTTCCCCTGAGTGCAGAGTGTGTGTGCAGCCTGTCATTACCTGGAGAGGAGAGAGAGAGAAGGAGGAGTGAATGTCAGAACTGAACTGAAAAGTGAATTAGTTTATGATAAGAAAACTACCAGAAACTGTTTGATTACAAGCCTAAAAGTGTGACAAGCAAGCCACCTTTTGGGGGAACGTTTGGTCAAACCTGGGAGCAGCCCTTGTACAGGAAGAAGCTGTTTGTTTGTGTTTGTACAGCCAATTGTTTTGGTGAGTTGAAAACGGAATAATTGCACTAAGTCATTGTTTTTGCACTTGTAATGAAAACGTTTTGCATTATTTAAGGAATACAAGGGTATTGTGCATGTTTCTGGTGTTAAATGTGAAGATTTATCCATGGTAAAAAACGGATTTATGTAATCAGAGTAACTGAGCTGGGCAGCCAGCTGACAGCAATCAGCCATCAATTTGGGTCTAGTTGTCTACTGCAGCTAGTGTTAATTGGCCCACAGTCACACAGTGCCTGAAACACTTTGATGTTTTGATTTGAGTTACTTATAGTGATGTTATTTTCTTTATGGCCTGCTGTACAGGTCAGGTTTTTTCCCTTGCTGGGAAACACCCCATGATATTTCCTGGAGATACAGGATGGCGAGCGAGGAGGCCCACGGACATTAGATAGCTGATCTACAAGCAGTGCAAAGGGTCCACTTTGCACAACCAACCAACAGAGTCACTCACTGCCAGACTGGTAGGAGTATCGGAGTACAATTTTGAACAGATTACTTTTTTTTCATTTTTTGGACTGAGATTAATTGAGACACCAGTTTTATTTTATTTTTTGGACTGAACTTACAGTATTAAGGCACAACTTAAGCACTGAGTCAAAGTGCCTTCGGATTTAGACACACTGAGCTGAAAAAGGACAGTATTAAAGTGTCATATTTTTCTTTTTGGATCTAACTGAAAAAGACTGAGCCATATTAGATATATTTGATTTTTGAATAAGAGGACATTTGATTTTGAATTGAACATTGAGCATTGAAGTACATTTATTTTTGTATTTTATTATTTTCATTACATTCCAAGTATTTGAAATTCATTGTTCTATTTTGATTTTTGATACTTTTGATACCTCTACCTGTGATCATCCATTCTTGGTTTGGGTTTTTACCTGTGGAAGGAAAGAAAAGGAAAAAGAGTTAACTCAGGATATTTGAACATAGAAACAAAATAGATACAGACTAGTTTACTCAAATTAGTTTATACTCTAAAATAGTTGCAAGGAAGACATCTATAGGTACAGGGGGAACCTCACTGAGAAGGCACTGAAGATGAACCTACGGTTCATCGAGTGGCATTACTGGCTGGGGAGGGAACACAGGGAGGGCATTCTTGGACGATTGTTCAAGGATGTCAGAGCATGTTACCAAGTGTAATGGCCCTTTCCCACTGTGCCCGATAACGATAGCGACATGTCGGCGATGGCGTTCACGTCAATTATGACGGCTGTATCGTTGTGTTGTGGACGCTGCCATCCACTTCAATTGAAAACTATCGTTATCGGGCGCAGTGGGAAAGCGCCTTAAACCTTAGAACAGTAAAGCGTGACGTAATTTACCCATCCTAGCTGGTTCGTCATTTTCTTCCCCCATTCTGAATTCCCCTAGACCCTTTTCATATATTTCATATAAGAACTGTGTTAAAATTATCTCAGCGGTTCGACTCATATGTATATGAACACATTTGTTGCCTTAAAAAAAAAATCTCTTGAGGGTCCAAGTTGCCAAGGTCTCCATAGACTCCATGTAATTCATAGTGCACGGATCATGCACGCCCATGCCTAGATCATGCACCATGTGTGTGCACAATGCTCCCAGCTTTCAAACAAAAGAATCCGATTGGAAATCCGTTCAGGCATTCATGAGATAGCAGCCATTATGTTTTACACTGTTGTGAGCTTGGAGGTCTGCTACCTGAGTTGTATGGGGGTTGTATGGGGGTTAAACATGCAAAATCGCGATCATGCCTAATACATTTCTAGAGGTCCAAAAATGTTTTTTTCTTTTTTGGTCGGGGAACTCGGGGTTGGCAATTGGGGGGTACCATTATAAACTCGGGGAACTCGGGGTTGGCAACCAATGTGTGAAGAATCAACTGTCATTTTGTGTACTTCTTGTAAATAGTTTTTTTTATAGTATTGCACTGTCGAACATGTGATTTTTTTTGTTTGTTTATTGAAAAGCATTACAGCATTTTATAAAGAAATCTCTTTGCCAGCTCACCTGTTTTTTTGCGTGTTATGTCAAGGTTGGTGGTGGTTGAGGAGGTGTTAATGTAATGAATTTATATTTGTGTTGTATCATGCCTTGGTTATGGTGGGGTTGCTTGCTGGTGCTTGGGGTGGGAACTGGATTTCAGATGCAGTGTGCTGTCCAGGGGAGAAGCAGACTCACGGACACCGGAGAAGCATGCACTGAACACAAATGAACGACACTGGTCATTTTTGAGGCCTGGTTATTTTATCCACCCATGGCAATGATGCCATTTGGTCCCAAAAAAAAAGTACTTATTTTTCAGTAGTTGCACTTACACTGGCTAAATGCAAGGCACATAATTATTCTGGTTACAGGGTAAGCACTTAGTAATTACCAGGTAAGGTCATGGAATTGATCACGCTTTACTTTACAGTACAAACCAACAGTAACTACTGGGTAATTTCCATGTAAATACCTTTTGTAGTTATTGGGTTAATACTGAGTAATTACCAGGTAAGGTCATGGAATTGATCACGCTTTACTTTACAGTACAAACCAACAGTAACTACTGGGTAATTTCCCTGTAAATACTTTTTGGAGTTATTGGGTAAATACCAGGTAAGTACCTTTGTATATGCACAGATTATAATGGGTTACCTATCAAGGTAAGGACCAGGTAAATAACATGATAGTTAACATGAAATTAAACGGTAATTACCTAGTAATTTCTAAGAAAATACATAGGAATTACCTAGACATTAATAGGTATATTACATGGTAGTTACCATGTAATTATATAGTAATTGCATAAGCAACTACTCATAAATTCCTGGTAGTAGCAAAGCAAATACCTGGTAAATACCAGGCAATATACCTTGTAATTACTATGTGTATTACCAGGTAGTTGCACTATAATTACATGCTAAATACATAATAAAATACTTATAATTACCTAATAATTACCTTGTAGTATACAAGAAAATACCAGGTAACTACCGGGTAATAAACCTAGTAATTGCTAAGTGTATTACCAGGTAGTTACACTATAATTACATGCTAAATACATAATAAAATACTTATAATTACCTAATAATTACCTTGTAGTATACAAGAAAATACCAGGTAACTACCGGGTAATAAACCTAGTAATTGCTAAGTGTATTACCAGGTAGTTACAGTATAATTACATGCTAAATACATAATAAAATACTTATAATTACCTAATAATTACCTTGTAGTATCTAAGAAAATACCAGGGAACTACCGGGTAATAAACTAAGTAATTGCTAAGTGTATTACCAGGTAGTTACTATGGAATTACCAGGTACATGCTTTAAATTACCTAGTAATTACCTGGTAGTTCTCAGGAATGTATCTGGGAATTACCAGGTAACACCAGGTAATTACTATGTAAAATACATTCTAATTACCTTGTAATTACCTAGTTATTACTCAGTAAATACGGGGTGGTTACCAAGTAATTACCTTGTAATTACGTGGTAACTACCATGTAATTACTGTACCGGAAAGTAAAGGGTTACCTAATAGGGTAACCCATGCAGTTATGGCTATGTACGCACAAAGACGATTCACTGAGTCTTTTTCAAAACATTTGCCGTAGGCCTACACACGGAACCATCTCAAGAAATGTCTGTGTCCACACGAAACTGGTTGATAACGAGACTTATCATAATATCCAACCGATCTCATTCGTTTACTATCATATCTGATATGTAAAAACAAAGCAGCCAACAATCAAATACATTAAAAAAAATGAAAGTACAATCTAAAGTACCATACATGTCAATAGCATGTCAATACAGTAAAACTGTCAACTTACTATCTTATCAAAATCAGCAAAAAATGATGAAGCTGCTGCATCCTGTTTCAGAAGTACAAAGACACAAATAACATTATATCAACATACAATATGCAGATCATTAATGTGTTAAAAATGATGTTGCCTTTTTCTTGGCTTGTTCAGTAACTTCAAGGCACAGATTGACTGATGTTTGGCTCAATGAGTCAAGCTGCCAAGCTTAGCAGCTTTACAGTTTGTATCTGTTTTATGTAAAGCCACTCTGTAACTTAATCAGAGGGATAGAGTTGATAAGAATTATCATATTAACACACTGTTAGTTATGTACAGTATCAAGCTGGAAAGATGTACTGACCTGTGAAAAGCCGTTGAAGGCATTGGTCACCTAATTGAACGGAGACACAAATTAGTATTTCATATCTGTGTCAGAAGGTCAATATAAAACATAATGCGCTGTGGACTTTGGCTTTTCTTTTCATAAAACTGGACACAAAATTAATCACACCTAGTGTGAAGTGAGCGGTGCTATTCACAAGTTAATTTCATCAAGTGTCCCGCTAGCTAGCCAATCACAGCTCATCCTGCGAAGCTTGGCCAATGGGACCCTGGGCGTACAACAAACTTTGGCCCCGGACATCTTTGAACACGTCCCCCCTCCCCCCACAGTTTACGACCGGACAACAAACTTTTAGCTGTTTGGACCGGGATGTAGGCCAGACATTGTAGCCGCGCTTTAACGGTTTTAACTTCTGTTCTGACCAGCGTTCAGGACTGGCTTACAGACTCATGCCTGCTCCTGAATGCAAAAAAGACGGTCTGCATGGCTTTTTCCAAAAGACCAGTTGTGATGGAATCATCAAATGTGTTTCTGGGTGGAGAGGAACTTGAACTTGTGTCAGAGTTCAAGTACCTCGGGGTCATGTTAGACTCAACCCTAACCTTTAAAAAACATGTAAAAAAGGTTACAAACACAATCAAGTTCAACCTTCAGAACTTTAAACAAATCACACCTTTTTTGGCAGTTAGTGCTGCTAAATCGTATCTCCAATGCATGATCCTATCACACATTGAGTACTGTTTCACAAACTGGTCTTGCGCAGGTATAACGACTCTCAAACCCATTGAACAGCTATATAAGAGTGCGCTTAAGGTATTCGATAGGAAACCCCACTCATATCACCATTGTAATATTCTTCAGAGGTACCGTTTTTGTGAGTTTCGCTAATTTTAAGGTTTTTAAACAGGTCAGTATCATATATAAGACACTAAATGGTCTATGCCCACCTCCCCTAAAGGAATTCATAAAAAGGAAGCCTGATAGAGGACTCAATACTAGAGCAATCACTAGAGGGGATTGCGAAGTACCGTACCGGGTAACCGCTTTTGGAAAAAACACCCTTTCAGTGCAGGGATGTTCAATCTGGAATGACCTACCTCTAACAATAAGAGACTGTTTGTCATTTCCATCCTTCAAGTTCAATCTAAAAAAATGGTTAGTTGACAATCAAACCTGTGACCATGTATAGTTCTAAGAGTACAGCTCATGCCATGTACGTATATTTTTAACTATCCTTTTTTAATGTAGGGTACTGTTAGTAATATGTGTTGTTTTTTTGTTTTTTTTCTTGGTTCAGGAAAAATAGTATTTGTATGTATGTTCTTAGGCGCCCTCTCCTAATGTAGGGTTACTGTTTGTTGGTATGTATTGTTTTGTCTTCATGTGGGGACTACGGATGAAATTTAGCATTCTTGCTAATTCCGGCTTATTTACATTGCATTCATGTAGTGTTCATTAATATGCATTGTCCCGTCTAAATAAACAAATAAAGTAAAGTAAAGTAAAGTAGTTTTTTAAGTCCCGGAAATTTTTTAACGTGTGTTCCCATTTTTTTTTGACCGGCCACAGCTTGATGTTGGAACTAGCTCCTGTTGCTGGAGCACCGCTCAAAAAGAAGAAAGTATCAGGAGAGACAGGAGGAGAGGAGACTGGGGTTGTCGATCCTGGGGGTTCTTTGTATACTGCTGGATCTACAGGATCCTGGGAGGTCTTTGTATACTGCTGGATCTACAGGCAGGTACAAAAAGGATCCTGGGTTTGTTTTGTATTCTACTGTCCTAGAGGGACTACAGGGGAGTTTCTGCTTTTTTCTTTTCTAGTCTACTCCACTAGGTGGAGCTAGGAAGCCAAAGGTACCTCTTCCGCTTGGTACAACTTCCCGTATCTCCGGTTGGCCGCCTCGTCCTCCGACATGTCTGAGTTTTCGGGGGGGAAAGAGGGGGGGAAACCTGCCTGCGCGGCGTCCGCGGCCGACAAGCCGCCGCTGTCGCTGATCTCCTGCCAGGAGCCTGCATCCTGTGACGACGAGGGCTCCGGGAAGCCGCCGGTGAAAGGGTCCTCGGACGTTTGGGCGAACGGATCCGCGGTGAAGTCGTCCACCTGGCTCTCTGCGAACGGATCGCGTTCGAAAGAGCCGCCGAGGACCGACTCCCCAGTGACTTCGAGGGGCTCCCCTGTAACACCTTGGTCTTCTTCTGCGAAGGGATCCTTTTCGAAGCCCCCGCCGAATCCCCCCGGGGTTTCTTCCGCGAAAGGGTCGCTTTGAAACGCGTCGACCCCGACCTCCCCGAAGGGATCGGAACCCGCGAACCCGCCGTCGCTCTCGGCGAAGGGATCGGTGGAGGCGAAGTCGACCGCCGATGCACTCTGCTGTGGGGTTTCTCGCTGAGCCGAAGACGCTCGGTCGACTGGATCAGAACCAGGCGTTTGCCGTTCTCCTGCCTCCTCGTTCAGTGAAGACCAACCGGGCTCTGTGGGGGCTGGTCCCGCCGGGAAGCTTCCTACGGTGAGGTCATCACTTCCTGCATTGAGGTCATCACTACCTGGATTGAGGTCATCACTTCCCCATCTGTCATCCTCTCCTACAGTCAGCAGCTTCTCGCCGTTTACAGGAACAACGGCGTCTTCGGGCGCCAGCTCGTCGTCGGCGCTCGCCCAGCCCGTGCCGCCTTCCTCGGCCGTCTCGTACTCGGACCCTGAGCCGTCCGGGGACCACCTGGAGGACCCCCAGCCCCCCCACTGGTCCCCTCCCCGCTCCTCCGTTGAGTCCTCGATCTCCTGGCCGTGCTCGTTAGTGAACACCAGCCCCGGCGTGGACTTCCTCCTCTCCTCCCCTCCCCCTCCTCCTCCCCCCGAGTCTCTCCTCGCCCCCCCCTGGTCGTCATGTGACCCTGAGCCCGCCTCCTCCTCCGCTGTGGAGGACCAATCGGTGGGGTTAAACTGGACGCTGGGTCCGACGCGGGTTTCGGCGGTGCTAACCTGCTCTCCTTCGGCCGCGGCCTCGCCGTCCTGTGGCTGAGCGGTGGCGGGTGTCCCGGTCTCCGCCCAGCCGCCGCCGCCGCCCGCTGCCGGCCAGCCCTGATCCGCTGCCGTGGTGTCCTCCGCTGCCGCCTCCCCCCCGGCTCCGTTAGCCGCCGCCGCCGCCGTAGAGGCACCGCCAAAGTCGGCCGACCAGTCCGCCACGAAGCCGGCGTCCGCGGCCTGCTCGGGAAACGAAGGGTTAAAGTTCACAGCGTCAGTGGATCCGCCAGCGTCCGGCTATGAGGTGGACGGAGCATGCAAGGAGGATGGAGAATACACATGTTTTATTGTTAGTATGGAGCATGCAAGCAAGGTGGAGAATACACATGTTTTATTGTTAGTATGATGCATGCAAGCAAGGTGGAGAATACATGTTTTATTGTTAGTATGGAGCATGCAAGCAAGATGGAGAATACATGATTTATTGTTAGTATGGAGCATGCAAGCAAGATGGAGAATACATGTTTTATTGTTAGTATGGAGCATGCAAGATGGAGAATACATGTTTTATTGTTAGTATGGAGCATGCAAGATGGAGAATACATGTTTTATTGTTAGTATGGAGCATGCAAGATGGAGAATACATGTTTTATTGTTAGTATGGAGCATGCAAGATGGAGAATACATGTTTTATTGTTAGTATGGAGCATGCAAGATGGAGAATACATGTTTTATTGTTAGTATGGAGCATGCAAGATGGAGAATACATGTTTTATTGTTAGTATGGAGCATGCAAGATGGAGAATACATGTTTTATTGTTAGTATGGAGCATGCAAGGTGGAGAATACATGTTTTATTGTTAGTATGGAGCATGCAAGGTGGAGAATACACATGTTTTATTGTTAGTATGGTGCATGCAAGCAAGGAGAATACACATGTTTTATTGCTAGTATGGAGCATGCAAGCATGATGGAGAATACACATGTTTTATTGTTAGTATGGAGCATGCAAGCAGGATGGAGAATACACATGTTTTATTGTTAGTATGGAGCATGCAAGCATGATGGAGAATACACATGTTTTATTGTTAGTATGGTGCATGCAAGCAAGGTGGAGAATACACATGTTTTATTGTTAGTATGGAGCATGCAAGCAGGATGGAGAATACACATGTTTTATTGTTAGTATGGAGCATGCAAGCAGCCTTGGTGTTTTAATAGGCCTATGTATTAACCCACAATATCAAATTATATATGCAAAATAGGGGAACTAGCGTTAAGTAGCCATCTCTGTAATTGAATCAGTTCATGAATCCATCAGACAACTCTTTTTTTGCTATCATTTTTATCCCATGATTTTGTAACCCATTTTCACACAGTGCCAATTGCCTATGTAATCCTGAGCTCTGCTCTCCCTCTGCCGCGCCTGGGGAGACAACTGACTGACCTCATGCTTCCTTCTATGCATGAGGAGGAGTCCAAGTTGCTTCTTTTCACCTGACGGTGGGGATTTCTCCGGTTTGGACGTAGCGCGTGGTAGTAACACATTATTCCAACCGGTTCCTTTCCCCTCCATCAGGCTGACCAGGGGGAGGCATTAGA
Source organism: Nannobrachium achirus (assembly GCF_963921795.1). Lineage (NCBI taxonomy): Eukaryota > Metazoa > Chordata > Actinopteri > Myctophiformes > Myctophidae > Nannobrachium > Nannobrachium achirus. The sequence continues at coordinate 1,858,073 of NC_137814.1, forward strand.
GAGTAGGATTACTGCATGTTTTTGTGGGAGAACATGCAAACTCCACACAGAAAGGCCCTATGGCCAACCCAGACAGGACGTCTCACACCGAATAAGGTCACACAATGGATGGACCATTGATATGCATCCACCAGGTCTGTCATTGCTGTTAATTCAAGCTGTGACGCTCAGCGCCGATCATAAGGTTTTGTTAGTGAGGTGTGAAAACCAGCAAGAGCCGTTGGCCGCCGCGTCCACGTCCATGGACGCGGCCGTGGACGCGTCCATGGACGCGGACGCGAAAAAAACGTCCGTGGACGCGAGGCCGCGTCCACGGACGCAAACGGCCGGCCGTCCCGGCCGTGGACGCGGCCGTGGACGAGGCCGTGGACGCAGACGGCCGGGGACGCGGCCGTGGACGAGGCCGCGGACGTGGACGCAAACGGCCGGCCGTGGACGAGTCCATGGACGAGGCCGCGAAAAAAAGGCAGCGAAAAAAAAAAAAAAAAGTGTCTATTGTATGTATTTTTTGATGGAGAATTCAAATATGACCTTCTTTTTTGCATAGGACAACTCTAACCTGCATCAATTGGTATTTTATAATTGCCAATTGTACCCTATCCATCTGAAAAACAAATTGGATGTCTATTGTATGTATTTTTTGATGGAGAATTCAAATATTACCTTCTTTTTGGAATAGGACAACTCTAACCTGCATCAATTGGTATTTTATAATTGCCAATTGTACCCTATCCATCTCAAAAACAAATTGGATGTCTATTGTATGTATTTTTTGATGGGGAATTCAAATGTTACCTTCTTTTTTAGATAGGACAACTCTAACCTGCATCAATTGGTGCATCAACCTACTATCTATCTATCTATCTATCTATCTATCTATCTATCTATCTATCCATCTATCCATCTATCCATCTATCTATCCATCTATTTATTTATACTTCACCTTTAGTCCAGAAGAGAGTTCAGCATCAGGAACTTGCACACATGTAACTGTGTCATGACTGTGTCATGGAGCTAAAACAGGGCTATGTTAAATACTCAAAATGACTCTGATGGACCAATCAGGGTGGTGGTGGGGGGAGGGATCAACAATAGACAGAAACTGGATAATGCTTTGTTAACTGTCCCACCTAAGTCCCTGCTAGTCTGAACAAACATCACCTTCCCTCTCATAATACTACTACTACATTTATATAAAGCTGCTCTTGCATTTGAATTCAAGTCTGACACAAGTTAAGGTTAACTTAGGTAGTATTTCATTTTGCTGGCTTTTAGGGTCTGTGTGTGAGTGTGTAGGCTCACAAATTATTATAATTGTCATTAAGTGACTCTATCTATCTATCTATCTATCTATCTATCTATCTATCTATCTATCTATCTATCTATCTATCTATCTATCTATCTATCCATCTATCTATCTATCCATCTATCCATCTATTTATTTATACTTACTGTTTACATTTTCTATAAATATTTATTTCTATATAAAACTCAGTTGTGTGGAGTTATTGTGTGCCTTTTCTTGTAGCTAAAGAGTCCATTTGTTCACTAGACATTAAGTCAAGGTTACTATTTTGAGTTGAAGCTAAGTGTTTTATTGCTTTGTGGTTTAACATGATTTAAAAGGCAAATTCATTGTTATGGTTACTTTAGAAGACTGCTTTTGCATTCATGAGTTAAAAAGAGAGCCAAGCTAATTCAAAGAGTTAAGTTAAAGGAACACAAAACATGACCTAACTCGCTGCCATTGGACAGACAGTTACAACATAGGCCTACTCTTATCTTTCACAGAACAGACAATTATCATTTGTTTTATCTATTTGAGACTATGTAGCTGCTCTATGGGAAATAGAGCATTATATCAGCCTATTCAATTGATAATGACCAATGGGTGCCAGTTTCTAAGTAGTTAACCATATTAACATAACAATATATGTGGCCTAGACATGGATATTGCCCAATCAACTCGTAATCTACAGAAATGTCCACCACATCACACAGTATAAAACTTAGTAGGCTCAGTGGATTCACCTATGTTAAATCATGTCAGGTTAGTTTGGTTCAAGGTTCAAGTATAATAATTTATGAGACAAAAATGTAAACAGCACAAATGTACAATCACATCTCGGCTAGAATGATAACATAAAGTCCTGACTACTCCTTGTTATTGTGGTCCTAAATACTACAATGATTAGTTTGGATGCATTGCTTCTATCATGTCCAATTAAAAATAAATACATTACATACATACAGAAATCTGCCTTCTCCTGTATTGTATTAGTGACATTCATTATAAATAGTAAAATAACAGGACAGAGCAAAAAAGGCCTCTGTTGTGTCTTTATCTGATCACATGCAATCAGACACTCACACTGCACAGCAATATATAAACTTTATTACAGGCTCAAGGCCCACAGGGTAAGAAGACAATACATTTTTTTGATTTTTTTTTTTTGATTGAAGGCTTTATTAGAAGTTTGCATAGGAAAATGTACAGATTCATGACGGTACAGTTCACTGGTACAAGGTCTACTAAAAGGAGATCCATGAAAAGACTAAGCTTATTTCAACAGGAAACCATTAAAGTATCTCATATAACATTGAATAATGTATACAAAGATAATAATTAAATACAAAGATAATAATTAAAAAAAACAACAACAGAGAGTACATTCACAAAGCCCCACCGGAGCTAAAGAGGCACTCATGCCAGTGTCCTCTAACGGTAGACGTGTACCTGACAGAGCTTTCCCCACATTGGTTACAGATATAAGGTTTCTCTCCGGTGTGAATTTGTTGGTGTATTTTGATATGTTCCAGTCTAGGAAAGCTCTTTCCACACTGGTCACAGCAATAAGGTTTCTTTCCAGTGTGATTTTTCTGGTGTGCTTTGAGATGATGCATATCACTGAACCTTTTCTCACACTGGACACAGCAGTATATGGCTTCTCACCAGTGTGGATTTTCAGGTGTCTTTTCAGAGCCGTCTTCAGAGTGAACCTTTTCCCACATTGGTGACAGCAGTAAGGTCTCTCTCAAGTGTGAATCTTCTTGTGTTGTACGAGGCTAGATTTTACAGTGAAACGTTTGCCACAGTGTTCACAGCAGTAAGGCTTTTCTTCGGTGTGAAATCTCTGGTGTACTTTCAGAGCAGCCATTAAACTGAACTTTTCCCCACATTGGACACAGCTGTATGGTTTCTCTCCTGTGTGAATTCGTTCATGTATTTTGAGATAAGACAATCGAGTAAAGCTTTTCCCACACTGGTCACAGCAATAGGGCTTCTCTCTAGTGTGAATTCTCTGGTGTTCTTTTAAAATCCCCTTTTGAACAAATCTTTTCCCACACTGGTCACAACAATAAGGTTTCTCTCCAGTATGTGAACGCTTATGATCTTTTAATTGTCCAGACCGAGCAAAATACTTCCCACATTGTTCACAGCTGAATGGCTTCACTCCGGTATGAATTCTCTGGTCTACTTTGAGATAATAAATTGAGCTGAAGGCTTTTTCCACATTGGTCACAACAGCACTGTCTTGGTTTAACTGAGGACAGCACAGGACAGGGAGAGAAAACACACACACAGAGCCAGATTCACACATTGATCAGCATTTAAGTAACATCATCATTATTATTGTTGAGTCTGAAAAGAACAATACAATGTGATAGATCTTTACACATCTGACCCATAACATTATTAGCAATTCACATGGTTACTATAATAGGTGAGTCTTCTAGCTTTTTAAAAATGTAATATTTCATTAATTCTTTCTCTTACTAAGTGTAACATCCCACTTCTTAATTGTATATTATTTGGAAAGGGTTAGCAAAATGTTTGCCATAAATTCAATGCTGAGTTGCATTTGTTTTCCTACATTTTCCCCTTCAATGTATTATTACAATGTATTTACTATTTCTTACTTAGGTCTACTTAACTTTGTATTTTTACATTATTATATTGATCAACATCAGGGCTGCCAACTTTCAGGAAAACCTAGGAGTGAGATTTTTCTTTTTTTGCGAGGGGGGGGGGGGGGGGGTCTTTGGTGCCGCAAAAGAAATATAAAAAATTATATATAGGCCTATATGTTCAACAAATATTACAATAATTTTGGTTATTATTATAATATTATCGACCCTTGGAGTCACTATTACACCAACCAGGTACAGTATGTCGCTCTAGGTGGGTGTTATTTAATTCTCCAAATCTAACCCTCAATAATGAATGTAATTTTGAGGCAGAAATGTAGTTAATAGCCTATACTGTGGATCATTTTGTTGGGGGGTCTGGGGGTCCTCCCCCAGAAAAAAATTAAAAGAGTAGATGTTATTTCCTGTATTTTCTGTTGCATTTTACAGGGAGTTTGATACTTTTATCTGGCTTTACTAGGATGAGAAAAATATTACATTAAGCTGCAAGTAACACGTCTTTTGCTTGAAGATCTGTTCTTTTTGCACACACATCCATCCAAAAGTCCCTCCTCATTTAAACTGCCTACTCATTTTGGACGAGTTGAATTAATGTTGTAGATCCTCCTGTCGCCTGTCGATCTTACTGTAGAGAATGACGTGCGCAGGAACGTGCACGCAGCGTTCCTCACACCAGACGCTCACGCACACACAGCGACGCATCTAATCATTAGGCTACTTCAGAATCAGATATACAGTATTTTAAGCCCTTTAATTGCTCAAATCGCGGCCGAAGTGGATGTCTCAGTGACACTTGAGTTGACGCAGTTTGCCACTTTGTGACGGCTGGTGATATGACGGCGTGAGAAATACGATGTGTGGCGTGAGAGCGTGAGAAGAGGGTCATTTGCGTGAGTCTCACGCTCATTGCGTGAGGGTTGGCAGCTCTGATCAACATTAACACATAGTGTGTGTTAGGTTAGGTTAGTTGCAGAGTGTCCACAACTGTCCAGAATACACTGTACATAATAGACTCCAGACTTCAAGTGAAGATGAAATCTCTAGACGGCACCAGCGGCAATTCTGATGAACGGGTGGAACCCAAAGACCATCAAGATCTCTGTAAGTCACAGACTGAGTAAGTCTCCAGATAAACTCACACACATCAAAGTGTTTAAACATTACTTTTATCATTCATGACATAATATCATGTTACTGTTACCTACATGCCTTTATATGGGGAGAACCAAGCAACTTTGACCCAGTTATGATTTTGCTTTTAATAGAAAGGAATCCCTTACATTGTTGTATGTTAAATTACTTTCTGATCTGTTTGTGTTCATTATAACAGCCACAGGAAAGATACATTGTTTCAGATTGTTCCAGAGACTGATGACAGACCCTGGATGTAGCTCTGTCAGGTACACGTCTACCATTAGTGGACACTGGCATGAGTGGCATGAGTGCCTCTTTAGCTCCGGTGGGGCTTTGTGAATGTACTCTCTCTTTTTAAATTATTATCTTTGTAATGTATTGTCTTCTTACCCTGTGGGCCTTGAGCCTGTAATAAAGTTTATATATTGCTGTGCAGTGTGAGTGTCTGATTGCATGTGATCAGATAAAGACACAACAGAGGCCTTTTTTGCTCTGTCCTGTTATTTTACTATTTATAATGAATGTCACTAATACAATACAGGAGAAGGCAGATTTCTGTATGTATGTAATGTATTTATTTTTAATTGGACATGATAGAAGCAATGCATCCAAACTAATCATTGTAGTATTTAGGACCACAATAACAAGGAGTAGTCAGGACTTTATGTTATCATTCTAGCCGAGATGTGATTGTACATTTGTGCTGTTTACATTTTTGTCTCATAAATTATTATACTTGAACCTTGAACCAAACTAACCTGACATGATTTAACATAGGTGAATCCACTGAGCCTACTAAGTTTTATACTGTGTGATGTGGTGGACATTTCTGTAGATTACGAGTTGATTGGGCAATATCCATGTCTAGGCCACATATATTGTTATGTTAATATGGTTAACTACTTAGAAACTGGCACCCATTGGTCATTATCAATTGAATAGGCTGATATAATGCTCTATTTCCCATAGAGCAGCTACATAGTCTCAAATAGATAAAACAAATGATAATTGTCTGTTCTGTGAAAGATAAGAGTAGGCCTATGTTGTAACTGTCTGTCCAATGGCAGCGAGTTAGGTCATGTTTTGTGTTCCTTTAACTTAACTCTTTAAATTAGCTTGGCTCTCTTTTTAACTCATGAATGCAAAAGCAGTCTTCTAAAGTAACCATAACAATGAATTTGCCTTTTAAATCATGTTAAACCACAAAGCAATAAAACACTTAGCTTCAACTCAAAATAGTAACCTTGACTTAATGTCTAGTGAACAAATGGACTCTTTAGCTACAAGAAAAGGCACACAATAACTCCACACAACTGAGTTTTATATAGAAATAAATATTTATAGAAAATGTAAACAGTAAGTATAAATAAATAGATGGATAGATGGATAGATGGATAGATGGATAGATAGATAGATAGATAGATAGATAGAGTCACTTAATGACAATTATAATAATTTGTGAGCCTACACACTCACACACAGACCCTAAAAGCCAGCAAAATGAAATACTACCTAAGTTAACCTTAACTTGTGTCAGACTTGAATTCAAATGCAAGAGCAGCTTTATATAAATGTAGTAGTAGTAGTGTTATGAGAGGGAAGGTGATGTTTGTTCAGACTAGCAGGGACTTAGGTGGGACAGTTAACAAAGCATTATCCAGTTTCTGTCTATTGTTGATCCCTCCCCCCACCACCACCCTGATTGGTCCATCAGAGTCATTTTGAGTATTTAACATAGCCCTGTTTTAGCTCCATGACACAGTCATGACACAGTTCCATGTGTGCAAGTTCCTGATGCTGAACTCTCTTCTGGACTAAAGGTGAAGTATAAATAAATAGATGGATAGATAGATGGATAGATAGATAGATAGATAGATAGATAGATAGATAGATAGATAGATAGATAGATAGTAGGTTGATGCACCAATTGATGCAGGTTAGAGTTGTCCTATCTAGAAAAGAAGGTAACGTTTGAATTCCCCATCAAAAAATACATACAATAGACATCCAATTTGTTTTTGAGATGGATAGGGTACAATTGGCAATTATAAAATACCAATTGATGCAGGTTAGAGTTGTCCTATTCCAAAAAGAAGGTAATATTTGAATTCTCCATCAAAAAATACATACAATAGACATCCAATTTGTTTTTGAGATGGATAGGGTACAATTGGCAATTATAAAATACCAATTGATGCAGGTTAGAGTTGTCCTATTCCAAAAAGAAGGTAATATTTGAATTCTCCATCAAAAAATACATACAATAGACATCCAATTTGTTTTTCAGATGGATAGGGTACAATTGGCAATTATAAAATACCAATTGATGCAGGTTAGAGTTGTCCTATGCAAAAAAGAAGGTCATATTTGAATTCTCCATCAAAAAATACATACAATAGACACCTTTTTTTTCTTTTTTCGCTGCCTTTTTTTCGCGGCCTCGTCCATGGACTCGTCCACGGCCGGCCGTTTGCGTCCACGTCCGCGGCCTCGTCCACGGCCGCGTCCCCGGCCGTCTGCGTCCACGGCCGCGTCCACGGCCGCGTCCACGGCCGGGACGGCCGGCCGTTTGCGTCCGTGGACGCGGCCTCGCGTCCACGGACGTTTTTTTCGCGTCCGCGTCCATGGACGCGTCCACGGCCCCGTCCTTGGACGTGGACGCGGCGGCCAGCGGCTGTCTCTCGTGAAAACAGCCAATGGTTCACGTGTGGGCGACTGTGCTTGCACGCAGCTTCTAAACTAGTGGAGCACTGCTCCACACAGCTCCACCCCTAGCTGGCTATAATGTCTGGAACAATATGATAATGGTGTTCAGATCATTATTATAGAGTCTAAATCATGGCTATAATGTCTAGAACAATATGATAGTGGTGTTTACATCATTATTATGAAGTCTACATCATGGCTAGCCTGATTTCAGACTCAGCTCACACTTTAGTCTGAAGCTGTGCCCTATTCTAAATGATTTACGGGGGAAGGACTTTGCGAGCGTGCACGAGCGTGCGCGTGCGTGACCGCGCGAGTGATCGCGACGCATCGTGCTCGCGACACACGGTGATTGCGACGCACGGCCGCGGTGTATGTGTTTGTGTGTGTGTGTCTGTCTGTGCCAGTGACTGCTTCCACACAGAACTGCGACCAGAAACATGTAATCAACATTAACAGCTTGTGAACCCAGTGTGTGCGTGTGTTTGTGTGTATGTGTGCGTGTGCCTGTCGTGTGTGAACTTCGTTTGAAATCGTTTCAACTGCTGCGCTGATTGGATATTCGTTAGACCCACCCCCCACACCCCGCGCTCATTGGAGCAGCCGAATTTTTGGGTTGCTAAAGCCGATTCCTCTACTCAGCTCCAGACCAGAGAAAGAGTCCACTCTGAGAGTGGGCGGGGTCTATGGTCTGGAACCAGGCAACATCATGGCTATAATGTATGGAACAGTATGATAATGGTGGTGTATTGTGAAGGTTACTTACAGGCTGCGCTGTTTGAGAGTTTCCCTGAAAGGAAGAAACAAGGTTGTGATGAGATGTTGCAATGTTTGATACATGCTTCTAAATAAAGTATTATTAGTAGTAGTAGTAGTAGTAGTAGTAATAGTATTCAGTGGTGTGTTCTACCGTGGCACGCAATATAAGTAGATTCTTGCACTGACCAGTGGACACTTTTTGTTTGACTCTGCACTATTAGGTTGTGTTAGTAGTATTGAGTATTTTTGCTTGTGTTTGACATGGCGGTGAGATACTTGTAGCATTGACTAGCATTGACTGTTATGGACACCTATGTTTGGTACGTTTTTATAAGTATAGCTGTTTCACTGACTAGCATTGACTGTTATGGACACCTATGTTTGGTACGTTTTTATAAGTATAGCTGTTTCACTGACTAGCATTGACTGTTATGGACACCTATGTTTGGTACGTTTTTATAAGTATAGCTGTTTCACTGACTAGCATTGACTGTTATGGACACCTATGTTTGGTACGTTTTTATAAGTATAGCTGTTTCACTGACTAGCATTGACTGTTATGGACACCTATGTTTGGTACGTTTTTATAAGTATAGCTGTTTCACTGACTAGCATTGACTGTTATGGACACCTATGTTTGGTACGTTTTATAAGTATAGCTGTTTCACTTATGAGCATTGACTGTTATGGACACCTATGTTTGGTACGTTTTTATAAGTATAGCTGTTTCACTGACTAGCATTGACTGTTATGGACACCTATGTTTGGTACGTTTTTATAAGTATAGCTGTTTCACTTATGAGCATTGACTGTTTTTGACACTTTATGTATATATTCTGGTGTACCTTGCTTGCTCTTTACTGTACACTGTTAATTTGTATTCTTTTCATACTTCTTTGTACTTCTCTGTAACTTTGTAGGGAGGTTAGGGAATAATTACAGATGCCATCCAAAAACATCTAGAACACACCACTGGTAGTATTGTAGTAATGTTGCTCATTCACATTAGAACATGAAATAAAGAATTTAAGAATTGATGACTCACCCATCCACCCAAGTCCCAGGGTACGGCTGTCTGTTGGAGCAAAGCAAAAACAAGAGAAAGAAAATGATGTGGCAAAGTTTCAGGCACAACATTAAACTGGGTATTTTGTTTATTTTGTTCCTTTAAAAAAAACACACATGATTATTTATTTGTAGCTGTTTATCAAGAATGTCATTTTCTCACACCAGGGTCATGTGACTCAACATCTATGACTGTACAGCTCTTTATTGGTCAGTTTGTACAGCGGTTCTCAAAGTGAGGCCCGGGGACCCCCAGCTGGGTCCTTGAGGAAGTTCCAGGGGGTCCCCAGACAAAGTCTAGGTTTGGGTTGGGTGGAGGTTACCTGTTGTATGGTGTGGTTGGAGCTGGTGTGGATATGGGTGGAGGATAGGGGTGGAGGTTTTAGGTGGAGGTTTTGGGTGGAGTTACCTGTGGTATGGGTGGAGGTTTTGCGTGGAGGATAGGGGTGGAGTTACCTGTGGAATGGGTGGAGGTTTTGGGTGGAGGATAGGGGTGGAGTTACCTGTGGTATGGGTGGGGGTTATGGGTGGGGTTACCTGTGGAATGGGTGAAACGCTGTCATCCGGTTGGAAAGCATCAAAGTCCAGGTCCAGGAGAGATTCTCCAGGTCTTTCATTAAACTGCAAGGAAATGAAGATGAAACGGTTCATTAAAACATGATCAAAATGTTATTCTGGTTAAATCAACATCATAATCTATTGGTCATCCTAGGTCAGACAGTGTTGTCGGTAGCGCTGTCGCCTCACAGATAGAAGGTCCCGGGTTCGATTCCCGCCGGGGAACGCTGTGGGCACTGGGGGCGTGTTAACTCCTCTGAGTCATCAGTGCCCACACCCTAGGTGGGGTTGGTGAAAGGACCTTTATGTGTGGAGTTTGCATGTTCTGAATGATCAGAGATCTAAGAGCAGGCAGCAGTGGGGTTAAGAACTGAATGATCAGAGATCTAAGAGCAGGCAGCAGTGGGGTTAAGAAAACACTCCCGTGCAGGGCTCATGTTTAGGGTGGAGGTTCAACAGGCTGTGTAGAAACAGGTGGAGCTATGGGTGGAGCAATGGGTGGAGGTATGGGTGGAGCTATGGGTGGAGGTATGGGTGGAGCTATGGGTGGAGCTATGGGTGGAGGTATGGGTGGAGCTATGGGTGGAGGTATGGGTGGAGCTATGGGTGGAGCTATGGGTGGAGCTAGTCTGGAATCACTTCACTTTACGAGGTTTGATCCGGTCGGGAGTGGAAACCACTTTACGTCATGTTGTAGTCCTAGACGTACTACACTTTGGCCGGAACTATCAACCGGATTCAGTTTTAACCCAAAATATTCCCCTGCACCCAAGGACATAGTTTTAGGGCCTACCTAATAAACACCTTGATGTGGCGTAGTTTTGCTTTCGAAAAATTCATTTGATATGTGCATCTTTTAGTCCAACTCATAGCGACTGGCAAGACTACACTAGGCTACTGGAGCATTTTAATAGTGATTGGGGTAACAAACGAGGGGAACTAAATCAAAGCGACGCCGCTTCTTCTAGTGGTTCTTCTGAGGCTGTGTGTTTACAGGGTGGAGGTACCTGAGGCTGTGTGTTTACAGGGTGGAGGTACCTGAGGCTGTGTGTTTACGGGTGGAGCTATGGGTGGAGGTACCTGAGGCTGTGTGTTTACGGGCGGAGCCGGCAGGAACTCTCCTCCAAACAGGTCGATGATCTGCTCCTGAGCCACCTCCTTGGTGGGCGTGGCCATGGGTGGAGGACGCACCGGGGGACCCTTTTTACCCTGAACACACAACATAAAACAATACGTTTTGTTGTTGTTTGTTTGTCTGTCGAATTCCTGAGCCAATCGTTTGATGACCGGTGGTCATTATAGTATAGTCTACTATACCATGACCGGTGGTCATTATAGTATAGTCTACTATACCATGACCGATGGCAGGTCATCAGATTATTTGCTCCGGACAGGAAATCAAATACGTCTCAGTGAATTCAAGGCTTCTACGGGGTGTGTAATTGATAGATTTGTTTGGGTTAAAGGACAACTTTGGTTTTTTACAACAAGGGTTCATATTTTAGATTGCAATTAAAGAATATAAAAGATGGGTGTTAAATTGATTTCATTTACTTCTTTATATTGTTCTAGGGATTCTTATTTCAGTGTTTGGGGTCATGCGTACAAGTGGCTAAATATTTCATTTTACACAGAATAAGCCCATTCCCAAGATACAACGCAACCTTTCATGGTTGGATGTGACTTATGGGGGCTAGAAGTGTTACTGTAAATAGCAATAAAGAAACTGCTGGCTTATTGTGTCTAAAAAGACATATTTAGCCACTTGTATGCATGCCCCCATGCGTACGCATGCCCCACATTTTAGCTTGGTAAATATGAACTCTTGTTGTAAAAAAACAAAGTTTTCCTTTAAGGACTCCTTGAAGAAATACACATAATACAGTAAATAATGTGTTGTATTCGTGTAAGTCCATCTAACATAGAGGTGTTATTTTCTCTCTAAGAAAGTTGACCTAGAAGGGCTAGAATAAGAGTAAATAAAAATAGATAATTATGTTCTATAGACTAGTAACACCAGTACTACAGTAGCTCCTACAACACTATGATGTTTTACTCACCAGAACAAACAGAACACATGAGCAGGAAAGGAAAGAATAATACATCCAATCAACCATAGGAAAAATAGCTGTTTGTCAGTGAGGAATATTCTTCAGCACTTTTCAACCTATCTTCATATAATTGGTTCTCACTAATGTTCACCATGTTATAATGGAAGCCATTGTTCTCGCAATGATAAAAATCAAGGGGAAATCTCGCTTTCGCGAACGCCCATCATTTCGACCGGAGGGTTAGCGACTCACTCCACGGAGGTTAAGGTTAGGGTGAGGGTTAGAGTCGGGTGTCGAAGAGATGACATGTAGTAACAGCGACACGCTCCCAAAAATCTAAATATCTATATTTCTTTTTTTTTTGCTATTTTATTTTATGTACATTAGTGATGACCAATTATATGAAGATAGGTTGAAAGTGCTGAAGTCGTCCTTTAATATTCTATATTATATAACAGTTATGGTAGTTCCCACAAAGTAATATGAATGGTTTAAATTGCTATCTACGCGCGGTGCTAACGAGCATTACAGCACGGGTCTAATCAAACAAAGAAATAAGCTGTGCCAAGCTGAAGCTCTCCCTCTCCCAACACTATGCTAGTGGCTAGGCTAGCAGTTTTCATGTGAAGTTCAGGGACATGTGGCATAAAAAATCACACCCGTGTGAAGTGGAGCTGTGTGTGTGTGTGTGTGTGTGTGTGTGTGTGTGTGTGTGTGTGTGTGTGTGTGTGTGTGTGTGTGTGTGTGTGTGTGTGTGTGTGTGTGTGTGTGTGTGTGTGGATCATGTGTACCGATTTTTGTGACATTTGAAGAAAATATGTAGGAAAAGGAGCAAAAAGTGTGTTCTGGAGAAAATTCAAGATGGCGGAAAATCTATCATGGCGCAAATGGGCGTGGCCTATGTGGGGAGATGCGTCATGACCCAAGGAATCCAGGGAAAAAATATTTTTAATTTTCCGACCTACGGTTCAAGAGTTACAGGCCAAAACATAAAGTGGGGTGTTATGGCGCCACCATGCGGCCAAATGACACAATTATTTTTTATTTAATCCTTGAAATCATTATGAACCTCCTCTCCAAGTCTTGAAACTCTAGCCCTTATGGTTTGCGAGAGACAAATAATTGAATGTGAGTTTTTGCGATTCCCATTATAAGTCAATGGGGAAAATTAATTCACTAATAAATTAATATCAATTAAACTATTGAACCTTTCTCTTAGCAAGTTACTAGCCCACGATTCCCGAGTAAGCCGGTCGATTTGACATATGGCGCGAGTGTGTGGTGGCAAAACTGTGGGACTAGTAGCGTGCCGAAGTTTAGGAAGTTCAGGCTACATACACACAGACACACACACACACAGACAGACAGACAGACAGACCCACACAGCCACGTATAGGGAGCCTGTGCTTCACACAGCTCCAAAAATTACACATTTCTATCGAATAGCCTATCTTAATTACAGTGAAAAGAAATAAAGTTGACATGTTTTTTTGGAGCTGTGTGAAGCACAGGCTCCCTATACGTGGCCGTGTGGGTCTGTGTGTCTGTGTGTCTGTGTGTCTGTGTGTATGTAGCCTGAACTTCCTAAACGCTACTAGTCCCACAGGTTTGCCACCACACACTCGCGCCATATGTCAAATCGACCGGCTTACTCGGGAATCGTGGGCTAGTAACTTGCTAAGAGAAAGGTTCAATAGTTTAATTGATATTAATTTATTAGTGAATTAATTTTCCCCATTGACTTATAATGGGAATCGCAAAAACTCACATTCAATTATTTGTCTCTCGCAAACCATAGGGGCTAGAGTTTCAAGACTTGGAGAGGAGGTTCATAATGATTTCAAGGATTAAATAAAAAATAATTGTGTCATTTGGCCGCATGGTGGCGCCATAACACCCCACTTTAGGTTTTGGCCTGTAACTCTTGAACCGTAGGTCGGAAAATTAAAAATATTTTTCCCCTGGATTCCTTGGGTCATGACGCATCTCCCCATATAGGCCACGCCCATTTGCGCCATGATAGATTTTCCGCCATCTTGAATTTTCTCCAAAACACACTTTTTGCTCCTTTTCCTACATATTTTCTTCAAATGTCACAAAAATCGGTACACATGATCCACACACACACACACACACACACACACACACACACACACACACACACACACACACACACACAGCTCCACTTCACACGGGTGTGATTTTTGTTTAGTTTTTTTGTAACTGTTGTATAATCGCAATACTACACTTGATTATCGTCACATATGCACTTCTTGCTTAATTCTACCACAACTATCAATGACATGAGAGGCAGAGGGAAGGGAGGAAAGTACCTGATTTGGAGACTTGGATCTGGGTGGACCAGAGCAGACATACAGTATTTACCTGGGAGGGGGACTTGGGCCTGGGTGGCCCGGGGGAGACGGGTCGCAGCATGTGATTGAAGCTGGCGTCTGGACTCTCAGGTGAGCTGTCGTCGTCCGGAGGCGACGGAGTTCTGGCCAGACGGAGAGGACCGGAGTCACTGTGGAATGATACGAATAAAACCTGAGTCACTGTGGAACGATACACTGTGGAATGATACGAATAAAACCTGAGTCACTGTGGAATGATACGAATAAAACCTGGGTCACTGTGGAACGATACGAATGAAACTTGAGTCACTGTGGAACGATACACTGTGGAACGATACAAATGAAACCTGAGTCACTGTGGAACAATATGAATAAAACCTGAGTCACTGTGGAATGATACGAATAAAACCTGGGTCACTGTGGAACGATACGAATGAAACCTGAGTCACTGTGGAATGATACGAATAAAACCTGGGTCACTGTGGAATGATACGAATAAAACCTGGGTCACTGTGGAATGATACGAATAAAACCTGGGTCACTGTGGAATGATACGAATAAAACCTGGGTCACTGTGGAACGATACGAATGAAACCTGAGTCACTGTGGAATGATACGAATAAAACCTGGGTCACTGTGGAACGATACGAATGAAACCTGAGTCACTGTGGAATGATACGAATAAAACCTGGGTCACTGTGGAATGATACGAATAAAACCTGGGTCACTGTGGAACGATACACTGTGGAACGATACAAATAAAACCGGAGTCACTGTGGAACGATACACTTTGGAACGATACAAATAAAACCTGGGTCACTGTGGAACGATACAAATGAAACTGGAGTCACTGTGGAATGATACGAATAAAACCTGGGTCACTGTGGAATGATACGAATAAAACCTGGGTCACTGTGGAACGATACGAATGAAACCTGAGTCACTGTGGAATGATACGAATAAAACCTGGGTCACTGTGGAATGATACGAATAAAACCTGGGTCACTGTGGAATGATACGAATAAAACCTGGGTCACTGTGGAACGATACACTGTGGAACGATACAAATAAAACCGGAGTCACTGTGGAACGATACACTTTGGAACGATACAAATAAAACCTGGGTCACTGTGGAACGATACAAATGAAACTGGAGTCACTGTGGAACGATACAAATAAAACCACTGTGGAACGATACAAATAAAACTGGAGCCACTGCGGAACGATACAAATAAAACCACTGTGGAACGATACAAATAAAACCTGGGTCACTGTGGAACGATACAAATAAAACTGGAGTCACTGTGGAACGATACAAATAAAACTGGAGTCACTGTGGAACGATACAAATAAAACCACTGTGGAACGATACAAATAAAACTGGAGCCACTGCGGAACGATACAAATAAAACCACTGTGGAACGATACAAATAAAACCACTGTGGAACGATACAAATAAAACCGGAGTCACTGTGGAACGATACAAATAAAACCACTGTGGAACGATACAAATAAAACTGGAGTCACTGTGGAACGATACAAATAAAACCTGATTCACTGTGGAACGATACAAATAAAACCTGAGTCACTGTGGAACGATTCAAATAAAACCTGATTCACTGTGGAACGATTCAAATAAAACCTGAGTCACTGTGGAACGATGCAGCCATTGACTGCGCTTTTTTTTTTTTTTTACTGAAGCCACGATGGTGTCCATTTTGTGGAAATTCACAATGTTGTCATATCGATCAACAAGTTTTCTTGCACACAGAATAGAACGATTGTTACCGCTGCTACATAGATACGGGCCGGTTTCTCGCTGATCGATGCGATTTGAAGAAAGATTCCGAGATAAAGCTGCTTTTCTGCAGAGCAATGCATTGAAGCCAACGGAGATGATTCCCTTCCTGATGACCTCATCACCCCAAGGATCATGGGAGATTGAGTTTTCTTTCACCCAAGGGTCCCATTGACCGCCCTTTACTGTTATTTAATAGAGTAGCCCGCCGAGTCCTGACATCACTCGTTGGTTCCCAGAAGTCATTTCTCTATGGAGAATAACACTGGGTCATCTTAGAATCATCTCATATAGGACATGTGGTCCAAAAATAAAGAAACCGTCTTTGCGATATCGTCGGGGAGGTGACTCTGTATCGTTTACCATAGTCACTCATATTTTACATACGTGTGTTTCTGGCAAAAATGTAACTCATTTGGCGGCAGTAACGTAAGCTCTTGGTAGCTTCTTCATTAGCTTGATGAATCATGAAAGGTTCCACTGACCTGGGAGCTCCCTGGATGGTGAACATCTTGTCTGAATGCTGCTCTCCAAGCTTGGTCATCACTTCATACAGCTGTTTACACAGCTGGAGACACAGAAACATCACTTCATACAGCTGTTTACACAGCTGGAGACACAAGAAACATCACTTCATACAGCTGTTTACACAGCTGGAGACACAGAAACATCACTTCATACAGCTGTTTACACAGCTGGAGACAAGAAACAACCGTATGGAATGGAATTATCATTTAGATGTAGAAACGCTTTGTTTAACACTGTTCGGTGTTACATGAACATTGAACAGTGACAAACACTCCTAAAAGTATTAATGTTCCATGAACAAACTGGGTTTCTTTGATGGAACATTAGTACAATAAAATGTCACTCTAAATTAACACCAGTACGGATGCTTCCCGAGCGCCTTCCTAGGAAGGTCCTCGATGCACGTCCCACTGGGAGGAGACCCCGTGGCAGACCAAAGACCAGATGGAGGGATTATATCTCCAAACTGGCTTGGGAACGCCTCGGTATACTCCCTGAGGGAGTGGAGGAAGTTGCTCGGGATAAGGAAATCTGGAGGTCTCAGTTGGAACTGTTACCCCCGCGACCCGATTCCGGATAAGCGGTTGAAGATGGATGGATGGATGGAAGACTCCCTAATCGGGAGATAAGCGCCCGTCAGGTCGCAGCGTGATTTGAGAGCAAAATGTGTAGGAGCAGTGTCCAAAAAAGTGTTGGAAAAAATCGGCCTGATGGTGGCGCTATATGGGACAGATCGATGGTGATGAGATGAGTGTAGACATACTGTGTACCGATTTGTGTGATTTTAGGGCAAAATCTGTAGGAGAAGTGTACAAAAATGTGTTTGAAAAAAATTGTCCTGATGGTGGCGCTATATGGGACAGATCCATGTTGAAGACATGAGTGTAGACCAAGTGTGTACGGATTTGCGTGATTTTAGGCCAAAATTTGTAGGAGCGGTGTCCAAAAATGTGTTTTGCAAGAATCGGCCTCATGGTGGCGCTAGAAGATGGTCATGTGAGAATTGATGGTTGAGGTTGTGGTTTGGCAGGCAAGGAGTGTGTGTGCAAAATTTGGCATGGATCGGATCAACTGTTGCAGAGATATGAGCAGGGGGAAAGTGTGACGTGTGACGTGTGACAGACTGACAGACTGCTGGCAATGCTGGCATTTGACAGACATCCATCCATAGACAAGTTGTGTTTCCTCTGTACTGCTTTTTAACATCATTGATTCTCAAACACTTATCAAACACCAGTTTGATATGCATCAGACCAGGGTCCCCCTCATTTCAATCTCTGTTACCCCAGTCTACAATGTAAAATGCTCAAGTGTTTATTTAGGGGTCCATTTGGTTCCATTTGCAACATGATGACAGACAGTGCTTTACATTATCCACCTTCAGTGACCCCTCGACCTCCTGACCCTGACCCATGACCTTTGCCACTCACCACAGAGATCTCGCGGTGGAACTTTGTTTCCAGGCTGGTGACGCTCTTGAAGGTGTCGATGTAGAACCCCACACGACTGGAGACACAACAACAACAACAACACGTTACTTCAGGGGTCTTCAACAGGGGGTCCTCAGAGTTATTACAGGGGGTGTGATATAGGTAGGTCATCTTGTATCAGTAGGACAGTGTGTGTATAGTCGACTCTAGTGGGTAGTTCATCTTGTATTAGTAGGACAGTACGTGTGTATGGTTATAATATAATAACCCACCTACCCCACAGAGTGGGGAGTTCATCTTGTATTAGTAGGACAGAGTGTGTATATAACATCTTGTATTAGTAGGACAGTGTGTGTATATAACATCTTGTATTAGTAGGACAGTGTGTATATAACATCTTGTATCAGTAGGACAGAGTGTGTATATACCATCTTGTATCAGTAGGACAGAGTGTGTATATACCATCTTGTATTAGTAGTACAGAGTGTGTATATACCATCTTGTATTAGTAGTACAGAGTGTGTATATAACATCTTGTATTAGTAGGACAGAGTGTATATAACATCTTGTATCAGTAGGACAGAGTGTATATAACATCTTGTATCAGTAGGACAGAGTGTGTATATAACATCTTGTATTAGTAGGACAGAGTGTGTATATAACATCTTGTATTAGTAGGACAGAGTGTGTATATAACATCTTGTATTAGTAGGACAGTGTGTGTATATAACATCTTGTATTAGTAGGACAGAGTGTGTATATAACATCTTGTATTAGTAGGACAGTGTGTATATAACATCTTGTATTAGTAGGACAGAGTGTGTATATAACATCTTGTATTAGTAGGACAGTGTGAATATAACATCTTGTATTAGTAGGACAGTGTGTGTATATAACATCTTGTATTAGTAGGACAGAGTGTGTATATAACATCTTGTATTAGTAGGACAGTGTGTATATAACATCTTGTATTAGTAGGACAGAGTGTGTATATAACATCTTGTATTAGTAGGACAGTGTGAATATAACATCTTGTATTAGTAGGACAGTGTGTGTGTGTGTATAATATTTAGGGTGGCTGTGGCTCAGGAAGTAGAGCAGGTTGGCCAATGAGCCAATGGGTCGTTGGTTCACATCCCGGCTGCTCCTGTCTACATGTGGAAGTGTCCTTGGGCAAGACACTGAACCCCGCGTTGCCTCCAATGGTGTTAGCTTGTCAGTTGCCACCGTTAAAGCGCTTTGAGTTTGCAACTTGCTTAGAAAAGCACTATCATTATTATTATTATAACTCACCTGTCCCAGAGAGTAGGGAGTTCGTCTTGCAGACCAACATTTAATTCTTCAAAAACCTTCTGAGCTTTTTTCAACTCTTCATCAGCCTGTAAAAGAAACAGCAGCTGATCATCATGTCTACTGCTGTGCAATACTATAACCCAAACCACTGGAACCACTATAACAGCAGCTGATCATCATGTCTACTGCTGTGCAATACTACAACCCAAACCACTGGAACCACTATAACAGCAGCTGATCATCATGTCCACTGCTGTGCAATACTACAACCCAAACCACTGGAACCATTATGTTTTGCATTGTTTTAACTATTAAAAAATAGCAGATCTACAAGCTCACAGTGCGGCACTTGGTGCTGTGCTGTGAGCTTGTAGAACTGCTAAAAGATATTTTTTGCAGATCTTTGAATATATCTTTTTAAAAGCATGACAGGCGTACCTTCAGCATCTTGCGGTCGTTTCTCATCCCAGATGTGGCCTGCGGGGTTCATTCTATTGGTTAGTATTTGTACATGGATGTTTATTTATGAATAATTGCATTTGTAAATATTATAGGCTACAGCAGGGCTGGGCAACCTTAGGCACGGTGCCAACATTGGCACAGGAGAGGGTGATCACTGGCACACTGGCACAAGTGTGCGAGAGAGGTGTTTTTTCTTGCGGTAAACATTCAAAAAAATGTCTAGTCAGTTTAGTTTAGTTAAGTCTCCCTCACATCTCTGAACAAATATTCTAACTGCTGATTGTAACTGGGGAGGGAGTCTGGGAGATAGGTGGGTTACTGCTCTAAGTCTATATAACATCCTGATGAGAGAGAACACATGTCTAAAGAAGAACAAACAACAGAGGTTGTTATAGCCATGTTTTATCAATGAATAAAAACACAAACCTCGGTTCGAAGTGAAGCGGTGAATTTCTATTCTATGTGTTCTAGAGCTATGAAATCTGTGTTCTAGATCTATACATTCTGTGTTCTAGATCTATACCTTCTATACTTCTATACTTTCTATGTGCTTTAGTTCTATATTTTTTATGAATTCTGAGTGGATGAATGGTTTTATCTGGAGGGCCAAATTGTCATGTGAAGCTTGACCAGTCCTCACATCGGGACGCACGAGATGGACAAAGCCACTTCTTGGAAGCGGTTTTCACCGCTTCAAAAACTGTTGGAAATGTTCCATTTTGATGTGGTGTCATGATCAAACTGTTAATGTTGATATAATGGCACACTGACAATCAATAAAATGAAAACGTGGCACTTCATGTCAAAATGGTTGCCGACCCCTGGACTACAGTATGTGTTTATTCATGAATAGTATTTTGTAACTAACAGTCCTGTTATGTTGATGTGGTGCTCATACATACGGACAGACAGACAGACGTGGTCTCATGGTGGAGAAGAGAACAGTACAGTAGAGAGTATACTTACTACCTGTAGAGTCTCCATGTGGTGACGAGCGCTGTCATAATCTATCAGCTTCCTGCTCCGCTTCGCCACGCGAGTCTGACCAGGAGACAACAATTATCAGTTATACTTTATGATTCATTAACAATCATCAGTTAAGAGCTTTGCACAAAGACTCGTTTCCCCCCCCCCCCCCCCCCCCCCCCCCCCCTTTCCTGCGTGATTAAAATGCAATGGATTTTGTCTGCAATGCTGTGCGGAATCCGCACTGCAGATCCGAATAGTAGTCATAAAAGGAGTTTTTACCGCATGCGAAAAGACGCACAAATCGAACTGGGTTTGATCGGGGGGAGAGGAAAAAAACGCACTGCCGCAGCCGCTTGCTGCACGGCAAATTTGGAGCAGGTGTGCATGAGGTCATAGAGAATGATTGATGCAAAGCCCTTAACAATTTATGTTCATTAACAGTGTGAGTGTTAATATGAATCATCAGTTACACTTTATGTTGCATTAACATCCTTTAACATGATCAAATAGATTAGAACTGCAGAGAGCTTCAAATGGTTCACAACGTCTGTTAGTGAACAGTAGAACTGTACAGTGTGTTACAATATAACATACGTAGAAGTAGAAATATGTCTATAAAAGATTTGATGTATCTGTGGCACAGACGCACAGTGTGTGCCACAGTTAAAGTTTTGGGCATAACATTGAATGAACTGCTAAATTCTGACCATTTGATAATGCAAAATAATGACACAAAAGGTTACATTATTCATCATATACAGTAAGTCCATTCAAGGAGGTTAAGGTAGCCTATCCCACCGTGGCCAGACCACTGGGGGATATTTGGGGCCAAAGCCCCATTGAATGTGAGTGTTCCTGCGCTGGCCATCCGCCGACAAAACAAAAGGCTTGGCCTCTTCAATTATAATAGTTTAAGATAATAATACGAATCTGGGGGGTCCCTGCAACTAAATATTTTGAGATGGGGGTCCGTGGCCAAATACATATCATTTTGGGGGTCCTTCACATGAAAAGGTTTGAGAACCACTGCCACAGTAGTCTCTCAAGAACAGACTAACTGAGCTCCAGTTAAGTGAAAAGGACCTTTTCTTTGACGATGGCTGGCCAGATTGCTGACAGAAACATGGGTTTTTAAAAAAAACCTTAGAAGGATTCAAAAGACACTTATAGAATCGTGTCAAAATTCTAATTTTCACGATTTTTCAAAAATAGCAGGTCTACAAGCTTGCAGCGCGGCACTCGGTGCCGCACTGTGAGCTTGTATATCTGCTATTTTTCAATAGTTAAAGCATAAAATAATGATACACAAAATGTTTACCCATTCTAAATGGGTTAAGACAACGACAACATTAATGTAAGGGAACATTTACCTTTAGATCAGGGAACTGCAGCAGATATGCATCCAGGTTCAGCAGGGTGGAGTCGATCAGTTTGTTATGGAAGTCTTCCCACAATGCATCACAGTCCTAAAGGAAGCAACAAGCACAGTAAACAGACAGTTCACTTGTTCTTCAGACAGACTCCACCTACAGTAAGCCCATAGCACTTACCCTAGCACTCGCCCACCCTCAATGACCATACATGAAAGATAGATAGCATTCTTAGGTTTTGTCAAAGTTTTGTGCTGATTAGGTGTTTGGTCTAACTAGATTATCATCACTGAGGATACGTCCCAGGTGCATCAATGCGATGTTTATAGTGACTCATAGGAATAGACTACGTGACAACCAGGAATAGTCTGGTGACCACCGGAGAGACGGGTGACAGCCGGAATGTAGACGGTACCCAGGAGCAGGTTGGGTTAGCGCCCCAGCCTGTGTCTTCCATGAGGAAGAAGCCCAACAAACCCACGGTTAAGCCTTCAAGCCACAAACGGAGCCTGCAACACCGCCGTTGGGTGAAGTGGCTCAAAAATCCACCACTCCTGAGTGAAATGTCTGGGGCTGAAGTCTGGTGCAACGCACAGGTCCTGGACCTGGTGAGAGCAGGAGTGCATGGACCTGGTGAGACGTAGGAGGGGCCCGGACAGGAGTAAATCCACAGAGCCTAGTCCTTCCAAGCGCCAGATTTCCTTTCCTAGTCTTGGCAGAGTAGTTCTGGAGTGGTGGAGTGATGGTCCTGTCTTTCCCTAATGGGACTGATCGTGGGTAGCTACTGGGACGTAAGTCGGGACTTGATCAACCCCGGCTGGGTCACAAAGGGGAGGGGTATGATGTTGCAAGACCCGAAACCCAGATGAGCTTGGGCTGGATCACTGAGGACTGAGGATACGTCCCAGGTGTTTTTTCGTTATGGCACAACTGTGTTAGCATTACTACCACAAACAGCTGGTTTAACTAACAATGACTGTTCAGTGTTCACATACTGACCTACAGGTAATAACATTGACCGGTTAATAATTGAACGGGCGTCAGTGTTTCAGGAGGAAGAGTGGTCACTTGGGAAACGGGACGTTCCAAGTTCGATCCCCAGGTCCCCCTGTGTCTCTGAGCAAAGCAAATGCTCCTGATGAGCAGGTTGGTGCCTGGCAGCATTTCCTCTGCCATCGGTGGGTGAATGTGTGCTGTGAATTAGGGATGGCACTGAAGATATATAGGGTAGGGTAGAGTAGGGTAGGGTAGGGTAGAGTAGGGTAGGGTAGGGTAGGGTAGGGTAGGGTAGAGTAGGGTAGGGTAGGGTAGAGTAGGGTAGGGTAGGGTAGGGTAGGGTAGAGTAGGGTAGGGTAGGGTAGGGTAGGGTAGGGTAGAGTAGGGTAGGGTAGGGTAGGGTAGAGTAGGGTAGGGTAGGGTAGGGTAGAGTAGGGTACGGTAGGGTAGGGTAGGGTAGGGTAGGGTAGGGTAGAGTAGGGTAGGGTAGGGTAGGGTAGGGTAGGGTAGAGTAGGGTACGGTAGGGTAGGGTAGGGTAGGGTAGGGTAGGGTAGAGTAGGGTAGGGTAGGGTAGGGTAGGGTAGGGTAGGGTAGGTTAGGGTAGAGTAGGGTAGAGTAGGGTAGGGTAGGGTAGGGTAGGGTAGGGTAGGGTAGGGTAGGTTAGGGTAGAGTAGGGTAGGGTAGGGTAGGGTAGGGTAGGGTAGGGTAGGGTAGGGTAGGGTAGGGTAGGGTAGGTTAGGGTAGAGTAGGGTAGGGTACGGTACGGTAGGGTAGGGTAGGGTAGGGTAGGGTAGAGTAGGGTAGAGTAGGGTACGGTAGGGTAGGGTAGGGTAGGGTAGGGTAGGGTAGGTTAGGGTAGAGTAGGGTAGGGTAGGGTAGGGTAGGGTAGGGTAGGGTAGAGTAGGGTAGAGTAGGGTACGGTAGGGTAGGGTAGGGTAGGGTACGGTAGGGTAGGGTACGGTAGGGTAGGGTAGGGTAGAGTAGGGTAGGGTAGAGTAGGGTAGGGTAGGGTACGGTAGGGTAGGGTAGGGTAGGGTAGGGTACGGTAGGGTAGGGTAGGGTAGGGTAGGGTAGGGTAGGGTAGAGTAGGGTAGAGTAGGGTAGGGTAGGGTAGGTTAGGGTAGGGTAGGGTACGGTAGGGTAGGGTAGGGTAGAGTAGGGTAGGGTAGAGTAGGGTAGGGTAGGGTAGGGTAGAGTAGGGTACGGTAGGGTAGGGTAGGGTAGGGTAGGGTAGAGTAGGGTAGAGTAGGGTACGGTAGGGTAGGGTAGGGTAGGGTAGAGTAGGGTAGAGTAGGGTACGGTAGGGTAGAGTAGGGTAGGGTAGAGTAGGGTAGGGTAGGGTAGGGTACGGTAGGGTAGGGTAGAGTAGGGTAGGGTAGGGTAGGGTAGGGTAGGGTAGGGTAGGGTAGAGTAGGGTAGAGTAGGGTACGGTAGGGTAGGGTAGGGTAGGGTAGGGTAGGGTAGGTTAGGGTAGAGTAGAGTAGGGTAGAGTAGGGTGCTGTAGGGGTAGGTATTACCTAAAGGTAGGGTTTGATACTGACCTTTCCAATCACCATGACGTCATCCTTCCCGTGCCAGTCTGGTTCGTAGACTTCATGTAGAGACTCAGTCAGGTTGATGGAGGCCTGCTGCATTCCTACCATACAAACACAACACACTCACTTACTATCAGAGCTGGAGGCAACGCGTTGCAAAGTAACCCGTGACCTACTGAATACTGTGGAATGATTACGCAAATCACCACAGACTGCAAGGCATCGGTGATCGGTCACCGATTTTCGTGTAACACCCGGGAGTCAGGCAATAGGTGTAAACAGAGGAAGCGTGACGAATTATATACTTCTTTTACTTGTTCAACAACAGAGCATATGAGCCTGATTATGTCATAGAAACGGTACGCTAAATATTTAAACTTTCCAATTAAGATACAGTATTATGTATTATTTTACACGTTTCCATTATACTGTAGGACAGATTGAAAATAACTTTTACACTTTTATAGTTGAACCACTTAAACCTCCTCAGTATCCCTCTTAGTCGGGAACATAAAAAATGGCTGATCGACAAGCTCACAACGCACCATGTTGTAACGCATTGTGAGCTTGCAGATCTGCTATTTTTAGGAGGAGATGCACGTTGAGCTGCATCCAAGACATTCACTGCCATTTGGCTGCTAGGGGCCGTGGTCATTTATTGTATTTATTCTCTGCTAGGGGCTGTGGTCATTTATTTTATTTATTCTCTGCTAGGGGCCGTGGTCATTTATTTTATTTATTCTCTGCTAGGGGCCGTGGTCATTTATTTTATTTATTCTCTGCTAGGGGCCGTGGTCATTTATTTTATTTATTCTCTGCTAGGGGCCGTGGTCATTTATTTTATTTATTCTCTGCTAGGGGCCGTGGTCATTTATGTTTTAGTGGTGATAGATTTATGGAACCTGAGGCCTGACTAATTAGCATACATTTTTGAATGAGTCATCGTGGGAAAAGGTCAGTTTTCAAGGCTGACCCTAAAAAAAAAGAAAAAAAATAAGAATTTGGTCAAATAGGAATGAGCTAACTGTTGAATAGCGTAAATAAATTAATTGAATCCCTAGGACCCGAATGGAAACAAGAACACAAGCACTTTGTATTGGTGTGTTCCCTTTGGACTAAGTGTATTGACTTTGGTCGCACTGATTTACATTTCTGTCTCATTCAATCAATTAAAATTTCCTGGCGCAATGAATGATGTATTACGGTACATTTGGCACCATGTGCATCAGTGTGTGTGTGTGTGTGTGTGTGTGTGTGTGTGTGCGTGCGTGCGTGCATGTGTGTGTGTAGGCCTACCTTTAATAGCAGCCATGTAGGCCTTCATCTCTCTCTGTAGTCTGGATCCTTCTGACTGAGGAAACAATCATGTATAAAATGATATACAGTAGGCTATACTGTGTAATTATATACAGTACATACACACACATATACAAACATACAGTAGGCCTACATATACACAGTCTGTTAGTCTTCTAGTGTTGATCTGTTCCATGTGCCTACAATGACATGTAAAACATACGGTGAAGCAGCTTTCTGCTTTTACGGGCCGACAGCTTGGAATAAGCTCCCACTACACCTAAGACAGGCAGCCTCTGTGGATAGCTTTAAAGCACAGCTCCAGACCTATAACTTTACTCTTGCTTTTAGTTGATTGTGGTGGACATAAAAAAAATTGTGGACAATAATATTACCAGAAACTCATAAAGAGATAACCCTGGAAGACCGTAACAGGTGTGTAACTCTGAGAGAGTATCAGTTAACGTTTTAGAACCACTAGTACTAGTGGACTCATTATGTGTCATACATAGGGGCCTTTTCCACCGGCAAATAACCTATGTGATGAACCAGAGGTGTGCTTTTCCACCGAGAACCGGAGTTGGTTCCGAACCGTAAAAGTTGGTTCGGAACGGGAACCACAAAATCCTTGGTTTTTCCAGTGAACCACCATCTGTACTGGGGGACAATGGCTCTGGTTCAATCTGGTGGAAACGCAAGTCGGTTTGCAAGAACGAACCAAGGTTCCAAGAAAGTTGAGCTGGGCAATATATCGAAACATTTTCGATATCGAGGTATCAACATATCGTATACATATCGATAAAGACAGCTTGAAATGAGGTATTGGTGAATGTTTCAAATTAATTAACAGACACACTATGCATGCACGTAGCACATGCAAAAATAGCAGTCCATCTGTAACCAGGTGTGGTTACTTCAATAAAACCATTGTTGGAAAATGGAAATAAGGCATTTAATGTCTTTATTCTATGTGTACTGTGCAGTGTGCATGCATGGATATGATATTCATTTAATGTCTTTATTCTATGTGTACTGTACAGTGTGCATGCATGGATATGATATTCATTATCTGGGTTAGGCAGGCAGTGGATCTAAAGCAGAAAAACATTAAAAACAATATAATGCATAATATCGTGAGTAATTGATATTGATATTCAACAACGTTATCGAATATCTACGTTTTTCCTAATATCACCCAGCCTTAATGTAAATCATATTTATATGAAAGGTTTTCTTACCTCCTGCCTCTTAAAGTTGACGACAACCTGTTCAAACTGCTCATCTTTGGTCTCGTCAGCCTTGCCCAGCTTCTGCAACACCTGGACACAGAAATACACACATACATATTCAATAAACTTAAATAAATACCCATGAACACGTAAAGCTCCTATGACATGACAGTAAGTCACGTGATCTCTCTGAATACTCTTTGAAAGGCCTGCAACGTTGTGTTCTGCATGTACTGTATGTACGTCTCCTCCTCCAGCTGTATGTACGACATCTCAATAAATAAGCACAAACAAACATATTCACATGAACAATGTTGATGCAACAAAGAGATTCTGTGTGGAAATATAATTTTTATATACACAGATTTAT
This sequence comes from Nannobrachium achirus, assembly GCF_963921795.1. Taxonomy (NCBI): domain Eukaryota; kingdom Metazoa; phylum Chordata; class Actinopteri; order Myctophiformes; family Myctophidae; genus Nannobrachium; species Nannobrachium achirus. Next base: position 1,885,907 of record NC_137814.1, read on the forward strand.
ATATAAAAGACATTTTCATGTAGATTCACATCCTCGTTTAGTGCGAGGAAGTTGCTGCGGACTGCGGGCGAGAATGTACAGTAAGTGCAGTCATGCGACGATGCGACGCGCTGTGAGCTTGTAGATCTGCTATTTTCAAATAGCCAAGGTATCAAATAGGGCTAAAGTTCTTTACAGACTGAACTTTTACTATCCACTAGTGGACTTGGATGGATGGATGGATGGATGGATGGATGGATGGATGGATGGATGCATGGATGGATGGATGGATGGATGGATGGATGGATGGATGGATGCATGGATGGATGGATGGATGGATGGATGGATGATGGATGGATGGATGGATGGATGGATGGATGATGGATGGATGGATGGATGGATGGATGGATGGATGGATGGATGGATGGATGGATGGATAGTGGAGAGAACAGTAGAACTAAAAGGAAACCCTTTTCATGTTTGGTTGCGCTCCACTCTGGAAATACCAGAAATACAAGCTCAGTGAGCTTGTAGATCTGCTATTCTCAGCATGCAAAACCAAGTGTGAAATTGTCCATTTCGACGCCATCAAAACACCGCCAAAATGCATTTGCTCACATTTAGTCGACTAAAACTAAGAGTAAAACTGCAGCATTTCAGATGACTAAAATATGACTAAAACTAGATGAAAACATGCTGTCCAAATGATCAGTGATGGTCAGTAGCATAATTTGTATAGGGTTGATGGGTTTTATAAACCCAAGGGCCCCCCCTACTGGCGACAGTGGCAAGGGATGTTATTTTCTAATTAGAAATACTCCTTCCTACGAAACAGTGTGGGCTCACATGTAACACCATGTATGGGCACAAAGATCTACATTTAGGCTTGTTGGCACCTCAATTGCAAGTATGGTTGCCAACGTGACTATATTCTGCAGCGTGCTAACTGTCATGTGAAGCTCAACCAATACCCCAGCTAACACCACTCCCACATGTTTTTCCGCAACTCAATTGCACCTCATTGGCTAAGGGCCCTGCCTTTGTACTGTCTGCGACGGAACTCTGTAAATGAAGATAACATAGTGTTCTCGCCTTTCAGGCGAGCCCACAATTAAGAAACAAAAATATAAATTCACAGGCTATTATATGTATTTATTTAGTCATTTCCATTAGGGGTCTCTAATCTCCTAATCTATGGGCCCCCTCACAGCAGTACAGGGCCCTTTTGATCTGAAAACCCATGCAGAATAAGGTCTAATTTCGCCCCTGGTGATGGTTGTTGATAGAATCCATTGTTTTAATGTTTACACCCTCACACACGTCATGGTTCATCCATCCATCCATCCATCCATCCATCCATCCATCCATCCAGACAGACAGACAGAGACCATCTGGCCTGTTGTCAGGAAGCTACAATCCTCTTACTGCAGGACTCTAACCTTTAGCACACACACACACACACACACACACACACACACACACACACACACACACACACACACACACACACACACACACACACACACACACACACACACACACACACACACACACACACCATGGCATACAGTACTATACATTGGGGCGGCAGTGGCTCAGGAGGTAGAGTGGCCGGATGTGAACCACAAGGTTCCCAGTTCGATCCCGGGCTCCCCCAGAGTTAGTGTGGAAGAGTCCTTGAGCAAGACTCTGAACCCCTAGTTCAGGGGTCAGCAACCCGCGGCTCTAGAGCCGCATGCGGCTCTTTAGCACCGGCCCTAGTGGCTCCCTGGAGCTTTTTAAAAAATTTATGAAAATGGAAAAAGATAGGGGAAAAAAAATATTTTTTGTTTTAACGATTTTTTTTATTGTCACCTTCGGGCAGAAACCATCTCCAAGTTTCAAATTTGAATGTTTTTTTTTTCTTTTTCTTTCGCAAAGTAAAGCTCTGCTTCATCATACAAGACTGATGCACAAAAGTAGTGAAAACAGCAGATCTACAAGCACACAACGCCTCGCGGTGCGAGGCGTTGTGTGCTTGTAGATCGGCTGTTTTCACTGTTTTCACTGTTTTCATAAGGCTTTTATAATTTTTTGCGGCTCCAGACAGATTTGTTTTGGGTTTTTTTGGTCCAATATGGCTCTTTCAACATTTTGGGTTGCCGACCCCTGCCCTAGTTGAATGAATTACAACACCAAAGGCAGATCCACAGATCACGTCCAACCCTGATGTGTCTCAAAACAAAGGGTTACATTTGTTCTCCTGCTAGTATGCTGCTAAAATGTGGAACTGATGTCAAAGCCTATCCTTACCTCCCCCTGACTGTACACATTTTTTACGACTTATAATGATATTGTTTGTATAGTACAGTATTTTATTTGTCTGTCATAAAACAAGCCCATAAGCTTTCCTGTGGTATCCTTTTAGTTGACCTTGTACCCTTTCTTTGAATAGGGAATACCTTAGTACCACATGTGTTTTTGTGTTACGTTATCCTTTTAGCCTGCATGAATGTCTCACTGTACCGTTTAAATTATTGACTGATAAAACATTCAATCATTCAATCATTCAATCAATCAATCAATCAATCAATCAATCAATCAATCAATCAATGAAATGTGCCAGTTGCGCTGACAGCTCTCTGATGTGACTGACAGGCTGGAGTGCAGTGTCAGAGCAGCAGCCTATTTTGATTGTCTTATGCCTTAACTTAAAGGAGTAGTTCACCCACAAAATGACTTTTTTTCTATTGATTACTCATGCCATGGAGACTAGAGTTCAATAATATTTTTAGTTTTTTGTTGCATTCCTAAGTAACCTGACTTTCGCCAGATAGTTGCAGCAGTGCGTAACGCTCTGCGTTACATCTGGGATCTCTCGGCCAGACTCTATGTAAGGGGCGGGCCATTTTTTGAATTTCTGTAGCAGGTGATTGGATGTGGCCGTTTCTATCACAGTCTGGGAGTGCCAACTCCAACCACTCATATTGGCCTGTCTGCATGACGTTGCAGACAGGCAACGTCATGCACTCAGGCAACGTCACTCTATTGGCTCAGAGCCGCTCAGAGCCCGCCCATAGCTGCCGCTGATTGGTCCGGCCCGGGACTTTACGAGTGTTATCAACGCTGGCGGACCGAGCCCAGATGGTAAAGCAATGCAACGCAATGCTGCCACCATCTGGCGAAAGTCAGGTAAATTCCTAAGACAAAAATTTGATAACAACAATACATTTTCCCCCATCCGTTTCGAAACGGGTCACCATCCGGAATCAATGGAGGTAAATTTACTATTTTTTGTCTTAGGAATGTGACAAAAAACAAAAAATATTATTGAACTCTAGTCTCCATGGCATGAGTAATCAATAGAAAAAAAGTCATTTTGGGGGTGAACTACTCCTTTAAAGGCCTGTCCATACTGTCTCCACCACCAAACATTTCCTCAGAGAGTTAAGGCATAAGAGCTGGTACTTCAAAATAGAGCCCTCAGACTTCATCCTGATGGAGGAATGTGTCGTCTGCCAGGTTTTTACAAAAACAGAAAAAGACGTGCTGGCCATTGGGAAAAGCGGGACAACTCCCGAACGGCCGGTTCATTCCCGGCTGGTCCAGGCCGGCCATTAGGAAAAAAATACAAATAAAATGTCGGCCTTCGTTCCATTTTGGGGGCTGGGCGGCCAACAAAGTAAATCGTCACTGTCGGGCAGAAACCTTGTATCTCCAAGTTTCAAATTTGTAATTTTTTTTTGCAAAGCAAAGCCCTGCTTCATCATACAAGGCCGTCGCACAAAAGTAGTGAAAACAGCAGATCTACAAGCACACAACGCCTCGCACCGTGAGGCGTTGTGTGCTTGTAGATCGGCTGTTTTCACTAGTTTAAATCATTTTTTAAATGATAAATACAAAACAAACTGGTTTTGGACATACAAGGTGCCCACCTTACAACAACAAATTATAACTCATGTAATTGGCCCACTGGCTTGTCACTTGTCATGATCTGAAATGACAAATCTTTGAGTAGCAGCAGTGCTATAGAGAGAGATCTCTCTCTATAGCGCGCAATGAGGGCCTCTGCAACTCTTTTTCTGGGCTGAATCAGGGGCCCAGCACGTCCCTGACGTAGCAGATCCAATAAGCTGCAGAACCTCACAGAACCTTGCTCACCCCCAGCACTCACTTATTCTTGTCACCTGTTTTGACTAGTCTTGCGTAGCCAGACAACTATTCCACCATCTCTGAATGCTACATAGAGTCTGGAACTACAGCTCCTGAGTAATGGAAGCTGGCATTTCCTTTCACAACAAATATATTTTAAAATATCATTTCTGCTAAGCAGCAAGCTAAATGTGCTTAGATGATTTATATTTACTAGCCCTTACCCGTTCAAAGATATGAGCTCCTATATGAGGGATGGAAAGTAACTTTAACTGGTGCTTGCATGATAATATGTAGGAGCATCAATGTAAGAAATACCCGTTTCGTTTAATGGCTACCCCCCCCACCCACCCACCCGCCTGCGCACACATCCGCCTGCCTGCACACACACACACACACACACAGAGAGAGCTGGTTAAACATGTTGCCTCATGCTAGATGCAGAATAGATGTGCCTCATGCTAGATGCAGAATAGATAGTAGATACACCATAAAAATGCTAATATACAGTATATGATTTGTGAAAGTGACAAACGGGCTTCACAGTTATGTTAGGTGTGTTCATATGCTGATGGTGATGCGATTTCAGATCAATTGCTCCAGCCACTGAGGAGAAACGCTGTTTCAGACAGACAGACAGACAGACAGACACTCACTCACTCACTCAGACATTCGCAAAATTATAGTATAGATAGTAGGATAATTGTGTGTGACTGTAAAAACAAAACAGAAGTGTGGAGGAGGCTTCACTTCCGCTTTGTAGCTTCTCATCCAGAAACTGATGATCAGAACAACAGTCTCCCAGACTGTATAACAGAGTGTGTGTATCTACCTATCCATCCATCCATCCATCCAGTATCCATCTTTAACATGTGATCTGTGCTCCTGCAGTGAAACTCAATCCCACAGCCAGCCTATCAACATTTAATGATCTGGCTCAGCCAATCAGCACACAGCAGCGCTAGTTAGCAGCGTAGCACTCCCCGCTATGACAACAATGATGTCATCACTGTCTACTAAATTAAAACCTAACCCCAGCCACCCCCCCCCCCCTTACATCCATCATTCACCACCAAGACCACACACACACACACACACACACACACACACACACACACACACACACACACACACACACACACACACACACACACACACACACACACGCATGTGCCTGCACAAAGGAATTCAAAATCTTTTCCTGTGTTTCTTAAACTATCTCACCTAGTAGTACAGCTACTGGCAAGGCCCGCCTCTCCACCTGTCAATCAGGAACCATTGTAAACCCACTAAAACCAAGGAATATCTACAAGGAACAGACAACACCCGGAAGTTGGCACGCCGGGTGGCCACTTTTGGGTGGCGGAAGTGACGAAGTGCTCATAGACGCTAATGTTAATTTTGGGTGGCCAAAGTGTCATGGCGGCGTCCCATGGAGCCTGAAATGACGAAAATGACGTTGGTGTCCGTTCCTTCTTTGATCTTCCTTGACTAAAACCAGGAGAGCATCTATGGATAGATTAAAGCTAGGCTATGTATCGTCTGCAGGGACGTGCTGGGCCCCTGATTCAGCCCGGTAAAAAGAGTTGGAGAGGCCCTCATTGCGCGCTTTAGAGAGAGAGCTCTCTCTATAGCACTGCTGCTACTCAAAGATTTGCCATTTCAGATCATGACAAGTGACAAGCCAGTGGGCCAATTACATGAGTTATATTTCGTCGTTGTCGGGTGGAAACCTTGTATGTCCAAAACCGTTTGTTTTGTATTTATCATTTAAAAAATTATTTAAACTATAGTGAAAACAGCCGATCTACAAGCACGCAACGACTCGCACCACGAGGCGTTGTGTGCTTTTAGATCTGCTGTTTTCACTACTTTTGTGCAACAGCCTTGTATGATGAAGCAGGGCTTTGCTTTGCGAAAAAATGTATACATTTTTAACTTGGAGATACAAGGTTTCTGCCCGACAGTGACGATTTACTTTGTTGGCCGCCCAGCCCCCAAAATGGAACAAAGGCCGACATTTTATTTTTATTTTTTTCCTAATGGCCGGCCTGGACCGGCCGGGAATGAACCGGCCGTTCGGGAGTTGTCCCGCTTTTCCCAATGGCCAGCACGTCCCTGATCCTCTGGTGGAAACCTCTTTCTATCCAAAAAGTGATTCAAACACAGAAGCATCAAAAGTAGCAGATCTACAAGCTGGAAACACGTCGCCTGTGGATCTGCCCAACAGCAATGATGTGTAGAAAGAAACATCGTTGTAGAAATATATAACTATATAATATAGTTCTTTTTCAGAAAACTGTTAGGATTTAGAAGATATTTCTTCAATCGGTCTCAGGTCTAAATGAGTTGATAACATGTCACCTCTAACTGAAGACACGCCATCAACTTTGCATGCTAAATCAGGCTGTTTAGTGAAAATGTAGCTGTGTGTGTGTGTGTGTGTGTGTGTGTGTGTGTGTGTGAGTGCGTGCGTGCGTGCGTGCGTGCGTGCGTGTGTGTGTGTGTGCGTGTGCGTGTGTATGACAGTGTATGTGGGTGTGTGCTTGTGTTGTAGATCATGTGTCAGGGCTTTGAAGCGTGAATTGGTCCATAATAAAAAGGCACTGATGAACACTGCTGGATTCACTGTGTTGGAATGAGAGCTGTTTGAAGAACTAAACATACCACATGACCACATTGACCAGGGCATGACCTGAGACCACAGTGGCCTTAATGCCCCACAAACCAATGGCATGACCTGAGACCACAGTGGCCTTAATGCCCCTCAAACACTACAACCGGACTATGATGACCACCTCCCCCCCACGACAAACTTTCCTGTCTCGGTCGTAGACAAAGAGCCCCCCAGCTACGACGATGGCTCGATTACTACAGAGAACATGCACTCTGTTGTTTTTGCCAAACCAGGACTTCATCATGTCCATTTGAACATCAATAGCTTGAATCCCAAAAAACTGGAGTTAATTAAGGGAATGTTTCATGACGGTAAGGCAAAGATTTTATCCTTCTCTGAAACTAAACTTGATGACTCGTTTACGGATGCTAGCATTGAAATTGCCAACTATACTGTAATCAGGAATGATAGAAACAGGTATGGAGGCGGAGTTTGCATGTATGTACACAATGATGTCAATTTTGTCCCCCGTCCAGACTTACACCACAGTTCACTTGAAACTGTATGGATTGAGGTAATCTTTGAACATGCCAAAAACATACTAATATGCGCTGTCTATAGACCACCTGATCAGAATGATTTCTTTGAGCTGTTTGATGAGAGCTTAGCAAAGGTGGACGGTACCGAGTGTCACATTTTGGGCGACTGGAATGTGGACATTTTGCGTAAAGACGCACCCATGTTCAAGTCCTTTGATGGGTTATGCAAGCAATACAGCCTCACTCAGCTTGTCACAGTACCCACCAGGGTGACAGAGCACTCTCAAACCCTCATAGATCTCGTCGTAACCACTGACAAGTCCAAAGTCACCGCTAGCGGGGCTATTGTATGCGGTCTTAGTGATCATTATATGATCTACTCTACCCGAAAAATACACAAACCCAAAGCTAGTGGCCACAGAACTGTCGTTGCTAGAAGCCTGAAGAACTACTCCAGTGAGGCTTTTAATCTCAAACTAGCGGGTGTAGACTTTTCCCCAGAGCTGCAGTGTAAAGATGTCGAGGAAGCATGGTGCGGTTTTAAAACCAAATTGACCGATGCTCTAGACGACGTGGCCCCCTTGAATACCACCAGGGTTAAAGCCCGCCAAGAGCCATGGTATAACTCAGATATTGCAGAATCAGCTAGACTCAGAGACAAAAAATACGATGAAAAACGAAAGTGCTGCAAAAAGCTCAAGAAAAAATTCAACCATGACCTCAAAAAACACATTGAGCATCTTACTGCTCAATGCAAGAGACTTAGAAACCAGACAACCGCCCTAGTTAGATCCGCCAAAAAAAACTACATCGACGACAAAATCGATGAATACAAAAACAACCCACGAGACCTATGGAAGTTGCTTAACAACCAATTAGGCTTAAAATCAAAAACCATATGCCACAACATAAACATCAAAACGGACGCCGCTCTCATTTCTGACAAAGGTGAAGTGGCTACCCATTTTAACAAAACCTTTACCACCACAGCCCGTTCACTGGTCAAAAGACTGGTCGCCCCATCTGGGCGGTATGGTGAAGAATTTGTTAATACATTCTACAAAAAACTGGGCGTCAGTAAAGACAGCTTTAAACTTTCCACAGTGACAACTGATGAAGTGTTTAAAAAATTGAGCGCCCTACCTCAACACAAGGCCACTGGCCTTGATAAAATCCCAGCTAGATTTCTCAGAGATTCAGCCGCCACCATTGCTCCAATCATTACCCACATAATTAACCTTTCCATCAAACAGGGTCATGTCCCCCAGGACTTCAAACTAGCAAAAGTAACCCCCCTGCATAAAAAAGGTAGCAAACTAGACCCTGGAAACTACCGCCCCGTTTCCATTCTTAGCTCCATATCCAAAGTCATGGAGAAAATAGTCTACGAACAGATTGCAAGATATCTCGATGAGAATAATCTGATTTACGAGTTCCAATCTGGATTCAGAAAATCCCATTCCACTGACACATGCCTTCTCTATTTGACTGACCAAATCAAACGCGAAGCGGATCAGGGCAAGTATAGTGGCATGGTCATGATGGACCTCCAGAAGGCATTTGACACCGTGGATCATGCTATTCTGATTGAGAAACTAAAAGCCATCGGTCTTGACAGCGCAGCAGTGAGCTGGATGCAATCTTACCTGGTGGGGAGGGAACAGGTGGTGGAGATTAACGGTACCCTGTCCCCCCCCCTCCCAGTAAGCTGTGGAGTTCCCCAAGGTAGCATACTGGGACCTCTGTTGTTCCTAATATACGTGAACGACATGGCATCTGCTTGCGACTGCAACCTGTTCCTGTTCGCGGATGACTCGGCTCTCCTAGTCTCGGGCAAGGACCACTTGCAGGTTGAAAAGACACTTAACTCTGAACTGAGTAAGATCTGCACATGGCTTAACGACAACAAATTATCAATTCACCTGGGCAAAACCGAGTCCATCCTCTTCGGATCAAATCATAACCTCAAAAAGGTAGAGAACTTCACAATCAAAGTGGGTGACAAGGTCATAACACGAAAAAATGAAATCTCCTACTTAGGATGTATCCTTGAAGCTAATCTTTCCAGCGAAAAGATGACTTCAAAAGTAATACAAAAAATCAACCAACGAACTCGTTTCCTACAGAGGATCGCCCCAATGGTCAACTTCAACACACTGAAGACCATAGCTGGTGCAATAATCCAGCCCCTCTTTGACTATGGAGTCCACGTATGGTATCGTGACGCCCCACAAGCCCTAAAAACTAAACTCCAAACAGCCCAAAATAAACTAATTAGGGTCCTGCTTAACCTTCCCAATCAGACTCACCTCACCGCTACTCACCAGTTAAGAGTGGGGTGGCTCAGAGTAGATGACAGAGTACAGCAACTTGCAATGGGCCTGGTGTACAAGATACACTACACCACTATGATACCCAAGTACCTGTCAAAATACTTTAAAAACGTTAAGGATGTCCATAATTACAACACCAGAGGCAGTGCCACAGATCACGTTCAACCCAGAGTCAACTCAAAGAAAGGGTCGAACTCGTTCTTCTGCTACACCACAAAAATGTGGAATGCCTTACCGAAGGCCATAAAGGAGTGTGGATCACTAGCATCCTTTAAAATTGCCCTAAAAAACCACTTACAGGCAGCAGCCGTTCACAACTGGTAAAAACCTAGCCCAACCCTACCCTCCCTGCCCCTTCCTTGTATATACTGTACATACTGAGTGTTTAGACTTACTGTTACCTGCCCCTTCCTTGTATATATTGTATATACTGTACTTACTGATTGTATAGACCTACTGTTTTCTTTTTTTCTTTACATATCTACTGCATAGTACTGTGTTCTATTTGTCTGTCATTCAATGTTATATGAGATACTTTAATGGTTTCCTGTTGAAATAAGCTTAGTCTTTTCATGGATCTCCTTTTAGTAGACCTTGTACCAGTGAACTGTACCGTCATGAATCTGTACATTTTCCTATGCAAACTTCTAATAAAGCCTTCAATCAATCAAAAAGCATGACCTGAGACCACAGTGGCCTTAATGCCCCTCAAACCAATGGCATGACCTGAGACCACAGTGGCCTTAATGCCCCTCAAACCAATGGCATGACCTGAGGCCACAGTGGCCTTAATGCTCCAGCTGACTGTACCACTTTCTGCTCTGTCTCTTTCTGGTCAATATGTAGACAGTAGACACCAGTGTCTCTTTCTTGTCATGTAGACACCAGTGTCTCTTTCTTGTCATGTAGACACCAGTGTCTCTTTCTTGTCATGTAGACACCAGTGTCTCTTTCTTGTCATGTAGACACCAGTGTCTCTTTCTTGTCATGTAGACACCAGTGTCTCTTTCTTGTCATGTTGACACCAGTGTCTTTTGTTGAGATTCTGAAATCTTAACTCCCCAGAGTCCCCATCTTTAAACCAATCCAGTGACTTTGATTGGTGCAGGGCTGAGCATGGATCAGATTGTAAATACCATCATTTATCTATTTCACTGCAGATTAGGTTATCATTCTTAACCCTTAAATTCAACACATATTTGATGGCCTTCCTGCCCTGGCATTTGGCCTTTGTGCCCTCAAGAAATGGACAACACAAAAGGCCAAGTGGCCTTGCCCCTAAAAGGATGAAATTCCAGGCCTGCACAAGACACAACTAAACATACAGTAGCACAAGACAGAACCAGACAGAACCCACTGTCACCTCCGCCATAACAGGAGTACAAATGGAACCAAAATGGTTTCAGTCTGGAGAATATGATTCAGTCCAGAGTGAAACCATGGAGGAATGTGTGAAGCTGTCTGGCTCAGCAACCTTTTTGAAATGTGCCATGTTTTAATTGTCTAGATAGTCAGTGTGCCATGTCATTGTCAACATACATTTTAATGACACGCCATCAAAACTTCATATTTCAATTGTCAGGACATTGTTAAAATGATCATTAGAGCAACCAGTAAGACTCCCTAATCGGGAGATAAGCGACCGTCAGGTCGCAGCATGATTTTAGAGCAAAATGTGTAGGAGCAGTGTCCAAAAAAGTGTTTGAAAAAATCGGCCTGATGGTGGCGCTATATGGGAGAGATGACATGAGTGTAGACATATTGAGTACCGATTTGCATGATTTTAGGGCAAAATGTGTAGGAGCAGTGTCCAAAAATGTGTTTTGCAAGAATCGGCCTCATGGTGGCGCTAGAAGAGGGGCATCTGAGAATTGATTGGGTGGAGGTTGTGGTTTGGCAGGCAAGGAGTGTGTGTGCGAAATTTGGCATGGATCGGGGCAACGGTTGCGGAGATATGAGCAGGGCAAAAGTGTGACGTGTGATGTGTGACAGACTGACGGACTGACAGCCGGTGGAGGTTTTGATAGTAACTGCGACCTGACGGTTGCAATAACCCACCTACTATCTCCCCGACTCCCTCCCCAGTCAGAGTTCAGGGTTTTAATGAATATAGAATTATGTGCAGGATGTCATTTGTGCAAATTAGATGACTTCATTCAATTGACAACGTTTAAAACAATATTATATTTTAAAATATAAATCCTCTCTCTCACACTCATGCCCAGTGTGCCAGTGATCACCCTCCTCTGTGCTGGCACTGTGCCTAAGGTTGCCTAGTCCTGATCTACAGTGTTGTTAAGATGCACATGCTAAGCTGCCGCGCCGCAGTAGCCTGGTTAATAAACCAGACTGCACAACACCACCTACTCCTGTACCTGGCTTAAAGTCCTGCTCGCAATTTGGTGTTAGGGGAGTTTCTCACCTGAACTGAGTCAGTGGGTCCCTAGACATGAAAAATCACTGAGGTGCTTGTTCGCCATAGTGGCACGAATGGCGCAATGGCCATATCAAATATGGCTGCCATCGGCTATGATGAAAATCCAACTTTTCTGTTTCTGGGTATATATGCACATGTAATACCTCTATTTGGACTCATTTGGGTGTGGGGAATTCATTTCTGACATTGTTTTGACCATTTTGGGTGATTTTGACCTCGAAAAGGTCATGGTCAAGGTCATTTTGCTATTCCGAAGACCGTGGCCATAACTTGGCCATTGTTAGGAGTAAAAACAGGTGCAATAGGTCTAAATCAACTAATTCTGACATGTATAATTCATTTCTGACATTGTTTTGACCATTAAGGATCATCTTATCTTTGAAATATCAATGTCAATGCCATTTTTCAAAAAACGATTTTGTTCATTACTTGCACTTTTATAGTATGTTTTCATAAGTTTGTTTTGTTTATAACAAAATACATACTAGTGAGAAATACATACAAGTAAACATCTCCATTTAACTTTAAAGGGGGGGGGGGTTAAATGGGTGTTTAAATGAGCAAATAAGACCATTTACGAATAAAAGTGACAAATAAAATCACACAACAAAAATCACACAACAAAAGCACACACAAAATTAAATAACATTTCCTCTCAAAGTGCACCAGTATTGTGTTTGTGTGCTTCCAAGTTAGTATGTTTTTACAGGATGGATTTGCCATTGTTCCATGGCAAAATGTGAGGCACCGAACTCCATCAGCAAGTCAGCTGTCGAGTATCTAAGTGTTCCTTGCATCCATCCATGTTCCATTGGTTCTAGTCTTTCCTCAGGTTCCTTGGCTGTCGCAAGCAGGTGGCAAGACATGCACTAGAAAGGTGCCGTGTTGGTCTCAGCAGTTGTACTTCTCTGCTACCAGTGTCTTGTTCTGTCAAGGTCTTTGCCTCTCAAAGGTTTGTTAGATATTGTAGCCAAGCCATAACTGCATGTTTAGTCCCCACCTGGCCCATGCACTCGCAGTCATCTCCAGTCTCCAAGGCATATGTGCCTTGATAACTGTCGTGGCTAGTGGTGCTCCAAGATGAGAGACTGCTTGACGCTGTGGAAGCATGTGCCGCTGCGCCCCTAGAGCCATACTGCTACCAGATCTACTTCATCCCCAGTGCTTGGAAGTTTGCGGTGTAGTATAGCATTAACACAACGGAAGCCAAGGTTTCTAACATTTCTAGCTGTTGCTGCTGCCGTCGTTCACTTACGCTTTATTTTGAAGAGCCTCGGAAGCTTTGTGCATGTGCACGTGAGTGTCCACTGACGATTGAGGAAGATAATCCATTTGTTTACTCGCGAAACTAAAATCCAAACTGGGGCCGACCATCGCGGTAAAGTGTCGCCGTGAAAACAGGCAGATCTCTGCTTCCCTGGCGTTCTTTGCACCTTATTCATAGATAAAGCTGTTTTTATGTTTCAGCATAGAATAGAAGTCAATGCAGCCTAGACGCGCCATTTGTTTCTGTGCGAGTCATGTTATGACGTATGACTCTCTGGGGTCCACTCATAATCCTGGCGTCCCATTATTCCGTCCATTAGGTTAGGGTTATGGATAGATTTAGTAATAATGGCCAGTTGAATCCACATGTACCACCAGCTTGGTGTCATCCTCCTCAATCTAGTTCAATCTTTGGGATCTCTTCACCACCAGCCCCTTATCATCAGAGCTAACAGAGTCGACAGACGCACCCATCCCTCAGCAACTTTACAAATTCTGGGTGTCTGAGGAGAACACCAGCTGTGTGTTCGGAATATGGTGTCCAATCAAGCCTGTGGCAATGCTACCCACATTGTTGAGCGACAGTGGCTCAGTAGGTAGAACAGCTGCCTTGGAATCTGAAGGTTCCAGGGTTAATTCCCGGCTCCTCCTGGTTATGTGTGGAAGGTTCCTTGAGCAAGACACTGAACCCCTAACTGCTCCTGATGAGCACCTTGCATGGCTTCATGGTGTGAATGTACAGTATGTGTGAATGTGTGTGTTAATGGGTGAATGTGAAATACATAGTAAAGCGCTTTGGAGAAAAGTGATACTGTAAATGCAGTCCATTTACCATTGTCAGCTCTGTTGTCTCTGGTGATGATGACATAGGCGGCTGGTGGAGAAGAGATCCCAGACATTTTGAAAAGGATTGAGAAGGCTGACACATGGTGCATGACTGCATGTACTGACTCCATTATAACTAAGCCTATCCCTAACCTTCACTAACCTAATGGTCGGAATAATGGGATGTCGGAACTATGAGCGGACCCCAGAGAGTTGTTGTCTCCTTCGCATAACTGCTATACTACACCCCATATTTCCAAGCTGGGGATGAAGGAGATTTGGCAGCAGTATGGCACTGGTGAGAATCAGCACATGCTTCCACTGCATCAAGCAGTCTCTCATCTTTGAGTACCAATAGCTAAGACAGTGATCAAGGCACATACTGTAGGCCTATGCCTTGGAGACAGGAGATTACTACATGGGCCAGGTGAGGATTAAACATGCAGTTATGGCTTCTGACCGAGTACAATATCTAACAAAATGTGTAGAGGCAAAGACCTTGACAGAACAAGACACAGCATTGGTAGCAGAGAAGTACAACTGCTGAGACCAACAAGGCACCTTTCTAGTGCATTTCTTGCCACCTGCTTGCAACAGCCAAGGAACCTGAGGAAAGAATAGAACCAATGTAACATGGAACAGGGCATGTTCTGTTGTCCGTGCATTAAAAATGAGGACAAGTGGCTCTTGGTTTCACTTTTTCTGTGGTGCTCCTAGCAGCTTTGTGCTGTATGCAGACTATGGACTGCCCATACTATGGAGTGGAGGGAGCAAGGGGGGTCATTAGCAGTCCTTTTGTTATTAATTCTATTTCAATGTATAACATTTTTATCCAGAGAAGTGACTTTTGTGTCCGGACAAGTTAATGGGAAATATACTTGTCCAAAGGACAAGTGCCTCAAAAAGGCAATGTCAAGCTCTGATGGATGGGAGGAGCACTTTGACTTAAGTACACTCCTGCCATGTCTGAAGCATGACACTCGACGATATGACTGCCTTGCTGATGGAGTTCTGTGCATCATATTTTGCCATGGAACAATGACAAATCCATCCTGTAAAAACACATCTTACCAACTTGCATGCACACAATCACAATATGGTGCACTTTGAGGGAAATTGTTATTTCATTTTGTGTGTGATTTTGTTGTGTGATTTTATTTGTCACTTTTATTCGTAAATGGTCTTATTTTCTCATTTAAACACCCATTTAAAACCCCACTTTAAAGTTAAAGGGGATGTTTACTTGTTGTATTTCTCAGTAGTATGTATTTCACAAGTATAAACTTATGAAAAAATACTATAAAAGTGCAAGTAAGGAACAAAATCGTTTTTGAAAAATGGCATTGACATTGATATTTCAAAGGCAAGATGATCCTTAATGGTCAAAACAATGTCAGAAATGAATTATACATGTCAAAATTAGTTGATTTAGACCTATTGCACCTGTTTTCACTCCTAACAATGGCCAAGTTATGGCCACAGTCTTCGGAATAGCAAAATGACCGTGACCATGACCTTTTCGAGGTCCAGATCACCCAAAATGGTCAAAACAATGTCAGAAATGAATTCCCCACACCCCAATTAGTCCATATAGAGGTATTACATGTGCATATACACCCAGAAACACGTATACAGTAGCTGCCAAAGGTGTTGCCCTGAGCAACGCAGTGCCCCCTGCCTCTCTGACTCTGTACTGTAGCTTCCCTGTACAGGTGCCGTATTTATGTGCCAAAACGGCTCCTCCTGTAGTCTACCGGGTGCTTCAAACGCCACTGAGCAACTTGCATTGAAATGATAGCTGGGGGCGGGGCTGGTCCGCTCTCTATTATATATAACTCTATGTGCTGTGACTGTTAGGAGCAGTGGCTGCTATTCATTTATTACTAGATGGACGGATGGATGGATTGACGGATGAATGCCAGTCATACACCATCGGTGTATGAATGGTGTGTGTGTGTGAATGGGTCATGGGTGAATGTAATGCACAATCTTTGTAAAGCGCCTTGGATAAAGGCGCTATATAGCCTAAATGCACCATTTACCATTTATAAAATGCCTACTACTAATCAGTGCAGTGCCAAACAAAAAGTGTCCATTGGTCAGTGGAAAATGCATCAGAAGTGACATGTATGTGCTCTTGTCAAAAATGCAGCACAAGAACCTCCACATAGGAATGTCATAAGAGGTCAGAGTCTAGAAACAACTGTTTATTCCAAGTTCAGTAAAGTTACTATTGGGATCCGTGTCTGCTATTCATTAATGTTCCATCCTACTTACTATCACAGCAGTGTGAGTGCTGTTAGTGCAGTGCTCAGGGAGCACTTATGGTTAAGAGTCTTGTGCTCAGGGAGCACTTAGAGGTTAAGAGTCTTGTGCTCAGGGAGCACTTAGAGGTTAAGAGTCTTGTGCTCAGGGAGGAGTTGGATAGAAGTGCAGCTTATATGAAAGTGAAGGGAATTTCTGCACTCTCTTGAATAATGTCTGATCACCTTTATTTCTACTCATGCAGCCTCCACCATATCTCTCTCTATTACTTGTGCCAGCAGAGCGTCCAAGTACTACGTTGGGTGCGGTCTGATTCCAGGGGTATCTGTTCTGTGTGTGTCTGCATTTATGGCTGCCTTCTTCACCAGTGTTCTTTGACGTCACCATCAGGCGACCTGGTATAAATAACTGGTAAGACACCTCAGGGTGACTTGCGACCTCAGGGTGGCATGCGACAGTGATGTATATGGGACCAGTTACTCATATATGGAGACCCCTTCATGATAGTTATGTTATGTCAAAACATGCCCATATATGGACATTACCTAATATGGGCATTCCCATATATGTCCTTAATATTGATAACATAATATCCTTAATAATGTCCTTAATATTGACAATATAGGAATCTCCATATATGGGCATAAAACGTATGTTAATTAGTAATGCCAAGCAGGGCCTTGGTTTGATGCCTGTGGATCTCCACATAAACAAGACACAAGTTGGCACCTCGACAACCTTGCCAACTTGCCCACCCACATACATTCAGACAGCCAGGCACGTGCACACATAGACATCAAAGGGGGCTTGAGCCCCTGCCCTTTAATCGTCGCTGCGACGCATTGTAAGCTTGGAGGTCTGCTATTTTAGATATTTTCACCAAAAGGCTCTTTTAGAAATGTCATTCCCTGCCTCTCTAATATTCTCTGCACGTCCCTGCAGACAGCACCGATCCCAGTACTTGCAAGCCCTACTGGCCCACAAGTAGTCCATATATGGTCACGAGTGCACAAGGAGCAAGTTGGCATCTCGACAAGAGTGCACTCTAGTTTCTAGGCTACTCATTCAGCTACTGTATAAGGCCTCTCCATAGCTACTGTATGTCTCTATTTCTACTCATTCAGCTATAAGGCCTCTCCATAGCTACTGTATGTCTTTATTTCTACTCATTCAGCTATAAGGCCTCCCCAGTCTCCATAGCTACTGTATGTCTTTATTTCTACTCATTCAGCTATAAGGCCTCCCCAGTCTCCATAGCTACTGTATGTCTTTATTTCTACTCATTCAGCTATAAGGCCTCCCCAGTCTCCATAGCTACTGTATGTCTTTATTTCTACTCATTCAGCTATAAGGCCTCCCCATAGCTACTGTATGTCTTTATTTCTACTCATTCAGCTATAAGGCCTCCCCATAGCTACTGTATGTCTTTATTTCTACTCATTCAGCTATAAGGCCTCCCCATAGCTACTGTATGTCTTTATTTCTACTCATTCAGCTATAAGGCCTCCCCATAGCTACTGTATGTCTTTATTTCTACTCATTCAGCTATAAGGCCTCTCCATAGCTACTGTATGTCTTTATTTCTACTCATTCAGCTATAAGGCCTCCCCATAGCTACTGTATGTCTTTATTTCTACTCATTCAGCTATAAGGCCTCCCCATAGCTACTGTATGTCTTTATTACTACTCATTCAGCTATAAGGCCTCTCCATAGCTACTGTATGTCTTTATTTCTACTCATTCAGCTATAAGGCCTCTCCATAGCTACTGTATGTCTTTATTTCTACTCATTCAGCTATAAGGCCTCTCCATAGCTACTGTATGTCTTTATTTCTACTCATTCAGCTATAGGGCCTCTCCATAGCTACTGTATGTCTTTATTTCTACTCATTCAGCTATAAGGCCTCCCCATAGCTACTGTATGTCTTTATTTCTACTCATTCAGCTATAAGGCCTCTCCATAGCTACTGTATGTCTTTATTTCTACTCATTCAGCTATAGGGCCTCCCCATAGCTACTGTATGTCTTTATTACTACTCATTCAGCTATAAGGCCTCTCCATAGCTACTGTATGTCTTTATTACTACTCATTCAGCTATAGGGCCTCTCCATAGCTACTGTATGTCTTTATTTCTACTCATTCAGCTATAAGGCCTCCCCATAGCTACTGTATGTCTTTATTTCTACTCATTCAGCTATAAGGCCTCCCCATAGCTACTGTATGTCTTTATTTCTACTCATTCAGCTATAAGGCCTCCCCATAGCTACTGTATGTCTTTATTACTACTCATTCAGCTATAAGGCCTCCCCATAGCTACTGTATGTCTTTATTTCTACTCATTCAGCTATAAGGCCTCCCCATAGCTACTGTATGTCTTTATTTCTACTCATTCAGCTATAAGGCCTCCCCATAGCTACTGTATGTCTTTATTTCTACTCATTCAGCTATACATGTAGGGCCTCCTCCCATAGCTGATCAACTTTCACCTGTCATGCTTTTGCACTGACCCAATGGACACTGTTTTGATTGGCACAATCGCACTGATAATTCTTATCATGTGTTGTATGACGTGTGATGATCCATTCCATGGGTTGTGTGTCAAGGTGTGATTCCATGGGTTGTGTGTCAAGGTGTGATTCCATGGGTTGTGTGTCAAGGTGTGATTCAAAAAAGGGGAACAGCTTACAGGGCTGTGTCTATAGAGGATGAGACACACCTGGCTCCAATCATGTGGAGTAGGTTATTTAAGCAGGCTGGTCTCTCCTACACAGGTTTGGTTTGGTTTCCTTTCAGCTCAGTGCCATCTAGTTGTAAAACAATGTGTTGAAAGTTTGTTCTCTCACTCGTGTGTTTTGGTGCAACGTGCGTGTGTCTGGCAGCGGGTGGCACGCAGGGGCATGGAGGTTTCTGCATATTGAGTAGGGGAGATGTGACATATTGGCATATTAACTCATAGGAGGTCCACAACGTATCAACACGCCAAACTCTTTGATGTCTCCCTGTGCCTGTTGACGCGTTCGACGCGTTGTAGGCCTACAGTAAACTATATTAATCTGTAGCTACTGTACAAAGCTACCTTCATGTTTAAAACCCGGCCTTTTCTACCGGCCGTTACAAAAGCACTGTGGCCCGCGATTGTTACAAAACTGCCTGACTGAAAGAAAATACTATCGCGAAAATAAACGTGACATACTTGGATTACATTTACTCAGATTACTTTTTTGCCAGGACTTCCAAAGAAGTTAAAATGGCAGGTTGCCATGGGCACCTGCTGATTAAATGTTGAATAATCCTGGGCATCCTATGTGTTAATGAGAGCATATTCAACAGGCGTGGCATAGTTGCATATAAATAGATCCTGGAATTTTAAATGTCACAAAAAAAGTGTTTGAATTGACTGAATTCCCTGGCTGCTGATTTGGGATCTGGTTTAGATTTTCGAGTCAGTCTAGATGTGTACATGGAGGCATTAAAAACACTTTCCAGTCCAGGTCCAGGCTTTTATTTGGGTATTAGGAGGTTGCCTGTTTCCACGCGTTGTGAGCTTGTAGATCGGCTATTTTTGGTGAATGTTCCTCCCAGAATAGGGATGCAAGTGGTTAAAAGTCAAGTATAAAGTTATTTTCAATCTGTCCCTCAATGGAAACTAACATTCTATTTCAAAGTGACATAAACAGCATGTTAGCCTAGAGGGGAAGATTATCATATCTGACATAAATGTAAGGTGCTGTAAAGCAGTGGTTCTCAACCTGTTCAGGCTGTATGCATTTGTTATATTGCTACAGTATATTGTTGTTGATGTTCTGACATATTATCTTGCTTATTATAATGATGTGTATTACCTGCTTATTGTAAATCGCTTTGGATTAAAAGCGTCTGCTAAATGCCTAAACTGTAAACTGTAAACTGTGGGATAGAGAGGATTTTTATTTTAAAATCTTTTTTTTAACCAATTAAATGAAGTTACAGCAAATGACATCCTACACATAATTCCAAATTCATTAAAACTGTGAACTCTGACTGGGGAGGGAGTCAGGGATGATCTAATGATCATTATAACAATGTCCTGTCAAAATATGTTTGAATTCTGATGTGGTGTCATTAACTCTCCTACTGCCAGATTATTTATTTATTTATTGGGTCTGGTGCCATCAAAAAGCGGCTTACCTTTGCAACGTTATAGTAGATTGATAGACTTTTATTTTGTATTTTTTTGCCTCTTGGCCTTTTTTGCCTTTTTTGCCTGCGCTTTCGTAGACCAGCCAGCAGAGGGTGGCGTAATGCCATTAATGTGAATTTGGCCGCTACCTCCTGCCATAGACTGGGAACAGACATAGCCCACAAAGCCTCAGGGCCAGAGATATCAACACGGAAGCGAAATGGTCTCCGTTGATGTAAACGCATAATGGATTTTTAAGAACATCACTGCTCGCCATGTGATTACAGTACACGGCGGTGCGACCCCTCATCAGCTTACAGACATCAACAAGGTAAACGAACGAACGGCCGTATTGGCGGTGATATCTTGCGAGAATTGGGGCGAACGGGAACGTTCAAAGCAGTATAAGAGTTAAAATGCATGTTGACATCATGGCACACTGACTATCTAGATTCTAGAACATAGAAACATGGCACTTGGCCTACAGTATGATATATCTCAGTGGTTTTCAACCTTTTCAGGCCGCGACCCCCCAAATACCGGTAATAAAATCGTAACTGGGAAACACCCTGACGAGCAATAAAGCCCTTTGCACACAGATGCGTTTTTCTCGCACGGAA
>NC_137814.1:1912078-1974578 GCF_963921795.1 Nannobrachium achirus
AGATACATAAAGCACTGTGTTCTATTCAATGTTATATGAGATACATAAAGCACTGTGTTCTATTCGTCTGTCTTTCAATGTTATATGAGATACATAAAGTACTGTGTTCTATTCAATGTTATATGAGATACATAAAGTACTGTGTTCTATCTGTCTGTCATTCAATGTTATATGAGATACATAAAGTACTGTGTTCTATCTGTCTGTCTTTCAATGTTATATGAGATACATAAAGTACTGTGTTCTATTCAATGTTATATGAGATACATAAAGTACTGTGTTCTATCTGTCTGTCATTCAATGTTATATGAGATACATAAAGTACTGTGTTCTATCTGTCTGTCTTTCAATGTTATATGAGATACATAAAGTACTGTGTTCTATCTGTCTGTCATTCAATGTTATATGAGATACATAAAGTACTGTGTTCTATCTGTCTGTCTTTCAATGTTATATGAGATACATAAAGTACTGTGTTCTATCCATCTGTCTTTCAATGTTATATGAGATACATAAGGTACTGTGTTTTATTCAATGTTCTATTCAATGTTATATGAGATACGTAAAGTGGATCCTGTGTAAATAAGCCGTAAAGCTTACTAGGATCTCCTTTTTGTTGACCTTGTACCAATGAACTGTACTGTCATGAAACTGTACCTTTTTCCCATGCAAAACGTCTAATAAATTCTCCAATCAATCAATTCCCTGGATGCTCATATCAGTGAAAACACCTATTTCATTCTTACACCAGTAGTAGAACTAGAATATAATAACAGTTATCAGAATCAACATCAACATGTGTGTTTGTTTGTTTGTTTGTTTCCTCCTGTGTGCTACTAGCTACACACACACACACACACACACACACACACACACACACACACACACACACACACACACACACACACACACACACACACACACACACTACTGGGTTATTAAAAGAAATACAATCCTCTTAGAGAGACAGAGAGAGACACGCACACACACACACTGAGAGAGAGAGAGAGAGAGAGAGAGAGAGAGAGAGAGAGAGAGAGAGAGAGAGAGAGAGAGAGAGAGAGAGAGAGAGAGAGTGTGTGTGTGTGTGTGTGTGTGTGTGTGTGTGTGTGTGTGTGTGTGTGTGTGTGTGTGTGTGTGTGTGTGTGTGTGTGTGTGTGTGTGTGTGCGCGCGCGCGTGCGTGCGTGCGTGCGTGTGACAGATGACAGCTAGGTTGTTATGATCAGGCCTATGCTAATATAGCAGGCCTATTATTATGATTAACCAATTAATAGCTACGCTACAATCATACATTAATTAATGTCATGATATGAACATCATTAATGTCATATTATAATGAGTTTAATGAATGAATTCTTATTAATTCTTGGTTTAATGAATGAATTCTAATTATTTATTAGTTGAATGAATGAATTCTAATTCAGCATCAGAAGCAGTCATCTCCATCCACCCGTCAGAGGTAAGATGGACGCATTGCCGTTACACCACAAACCGGCCCCCTATGGAATTATGTGACCACAGACGGAACCCCCGATTACAGTGGTCAGTTAATCAATAACAACAACGACGCAACAACACTAATAACAGCAGCACAGTATAAATAACCATGTGTGACCTGGGAACGGTAAAAACACCAAGCACCCTCTATCTTTAGAGAGAGGGTGCACGGAATTCGATAGGTCACCAATGCGGGTGTAACGGCGGTAGGTTAGGTGAAGCGCTGTTCATTTAGCAGAATGGTTTCTTTGAAGAAAAAACAGTCCTTCATAAAAATATGAAAACGTAGAAAAAAGCCATAAAAATTAACATTTTAATTCAAAACTTCTGAACCCATTCAACACTAATAAATGAATAAATAACATTCTACTGTTTGTGTGTGTGTAAGGAAAGGCCCGCAGCGGCCGCTAGAGCTCCAAACCGCCTGGAATCTGAGACATTATGATTATATATCTTATTATCGTAACGTCCTTACCTTCTCCTGCGCCCTGCTCAGTCTCTTCTGGACGTTCTTGGCGAAGATTCCCGTCTTTATTTCCGCCATGGTGTTGAGAGGAGATCACATAGAGAGAGCTGTGATGTAATTTATTACCGTTTTATACGTTAGAGAGAGAGAGAGAGAGAGAGAGAGAGAGAGAGAGAGAGAGAGAGAGAGAGAGAGAGAGAGAGAGAGAGAGAGAGAGAAACCTGAGAAGAGAGAGAGAAGCTTCAGCACCAAGGACAGAGAACATGGGGGAGGGGCCGTGGGGGGGGGGGGGGGGGGGGGGGGGGTGTTCTTAAAGAGACAGTATATACGGTGTTCTTAAAGAGACAGTATATACGTACTCGTCACTGTTGGGGGGAGCCTTACATTAAAGGAGTAGTTCACCACTTCACCCCCAAATGACCTTTTTCCTATTGATTACTCACGCCAGATGACAGATGGTGGCGTGAGTTATCGGATGGGGACCCAGATGCATTTGGGTCACAAACTCAACCTGAACTTTTGGACATTGTTTTATTCTATACACTCATCGGTGCACTCAGTGGGGTTTGACGATTATTGGAATCCAACAACCTAGCACTTTCAATACTATTGAACTCAAGGCTCCATGGCATGAGTAATCAAAGAAGGGCCTAATAGGATATATATATTTGTATGTCATCTAAGCCAGTGGCGTCAGTTCAGAAAAAGCTAAGGTATGGCAACATGACTGGTGTCTTGCACGCGCGCAAAGCACCAGTTATGTTGCCATACCTTAGCAACAGGCATGATACATTTATTTTAAGAAGTACATTTTATTTTTTCCCCATTTCTACGGTTTCTTGGGCTGGATATGGCAGCCTGGAACGGTTGTTCAAGTGCAGCTAAACTTGGCATGTTAGTAAACGAGCCACAATTAACAATAATGCATTGCACCTGTGCAGCTGACCTGCGGAACCTGGGAATATACGATTCTGTCAAGATGGGGAGAATATAATTATAATACCTTGTTAAAGTGACCATTTTGTTAAATTTTGCATTTGTAGTTATTTTACTGTAATTTAACAGCACAATATCCAGCACAGATAGACAAAGAGACATTCATGGATTTATATTTAAAAGTCACTTTTATTTTCCCCCTGAACCCAGGGTAGGGCAGCTGCATACCCCTGCCATACCCAGTTGACGCCCCTGATAAGCCCCAACACTTCCACAGTTGCTACACATTGCTGCAAAGCCCGTGTCAGGGTGCCCTCACACCAACATACCTATGAGAGTGGAATCTGCGTTCTGCCAATGCATTTCAATGATAAGGGAGCGTATTTTTGCAGAAATTCTCTGCTGGCATGAAACCGCTTCACTCTCATTGAAATGCATTGGCGGAACGCAGATTCCACTCTCATAGTTTTTTTAGTGTGTGGGCACCCTTAGCCAGACTAGTCATTGCCAGTGATGTAAAGTAACTAAGTACATTTACTTAAAGGGATATTCCACTTTCAACAGGGAGCAGTGGAAGGGTCTCTCTCCACATACACACCCATTGTAACTTCAAACTCCATTTTAACCATGATAGATTCATTAAAAACGCCCATTATTTTTTTTCTGGAGACTCATTTTACCTTCCTAATACGTGAGCAGGCCGTGTTTTTTCGATAACTTTTTTCATTTATTGTTAATAATTATTTGGGAAAATGGAAAAAATGAAATACAAAAAAATAATTATTAAAATAAATGAAAAAAGTTATCGAAAAAACACGGCCTGCTCACGTATTAGGAGGGTAGTATGAGTCACCAGAAAAAAACAATGGGTGTTTTTAATGAATCTATCATGGTTAAAATGAAGTTTGATGGTTAAAATGGAGTTTGAAGTTATAATGGGTGTGTGTGGGGAGAGGCCCTGGGCCTGGAGGGCCTGGTAACATTTACATCAAATATCTAAATATTCAATCAAGCAAATTAAAAATTGTTCAGGGTGTTCATAAAAGCCTGATTAGATGATAAAATTACCAAAAGTTTTTTTGAAAGTGAAATATCCCTTTAACCCTCTAAGGCCCGCATTAAGAAATACTTGAAATAAAAATTTGAAAAAAATCAGATGGTGTTGTAGGAGTCCTATTAAGAGGAAAATGTAATGTTTTTTTCAAAAAAATGTTTTTTGTAAGATTTTATAGCCATAA
The DNA here is from genome assembly GCF_963921795.1 of Nannobrachium achirus. Lineage (NCBI taxonomy): Eukaryota > Metazoa > Chordata > Actinopteri > Myctophiformes > Myctophidae > Nannobrachium > Nannobrachium achirus. Next base: position 1,916,217 of record NC_137814.1, read on the forward strand.
ATCAAAAATCATAAATCATGCTCTAATTTACATATGGGGGATATTTTTCACAATAACAACATATGTACATGTTCTAGACATTCTAATGATCACCAAAAAAATAGTACAGGCATTTTACTTATGTTTTTGTGAGGTATAGCTTCCATGAAAAAGTGAGATGTTGTTCGTCAAAACTCTGGAATTTCAGCGGGTGTGGCGGGTGTGAATGTCAGCCCCTGTGGGGGGTATTTATATGCAAATATTGTGGCCAATGGCATTGTAATACTAAACAATAGAATCCAATGGTGGTGTTTAGGTGGTAGGGGGAGCTAAAATAAAATGATTTAAACCTTTTTTTGGATAAAATACAAACGTTGTAATATTACAACCGTGGGCCTTAGAGGGTTAAGTACCGTACTTAAGTACACTTTTGAGTCATTTGTACTTTACTTGAGTAATTCCAATTTCCAATACTTTTACTTCTACTCCACTACATCTCGGATCCAAACATTGTACTTTTACTCCACTACATTTATATAAAAACTTTAGCTAATAGTTACTTTGCAGATATAAATTATAATATTGTAAAACATACAAAGACCACTTTAGCCCTATTTTATACCTTGGCTATTTGAAAATAGTAGATATACAAGCTCACAACGCGTCACGATGCAACGCGTTGTGAGCTTGTTGATCGGCTTTTCAAACATTTCGTACCTTTACTTTTACTACTTTTAAGTACATTTTGATGCCAATATCTTTGTACTTTTACTCATTATTTCACTCATTACTTCCATTCATTCTAGAAATACCTGAGTAAAAGTATTCATGCTGTATTGATACTTTTACTTAAAGCAGCTATAGTCAACCTTTTCTTGAAAAACAGATGCTAAATTAAAAATAAAATTCGAAAATATTTTATAAAAGAAATACGCTTCATACATGTGTTTCTGTTCAAAAATGTCCACGAAAAGCATAAAATAATGATAAAATAATCATTTTGGCCGTTGTCAGACCGACACTTTTTTTTACATCCTAATCTATTCTTTTATATGGATTGATAGGATGTAAACAAATAGGCCAAAATGATTATTTTATCATTATTATATATCACGCTTTTTGTGGAAATTTTTGAACAGAAACACGTATATGAAGCATATTATTTTATTAAATATTTTCGAAACATTATTTTTATTTGAGCATCCGTTTTTCAAGAAAAAGTTGATAGCTCCTTTAAGTATAAAATGTGAGCAGTTTTTCCACCAGTGGTCATTGCAGGGTTAAACAAGACATTGAAGGGTAAATATAGGCGTGATCATCATCATACCCTCATGTTCATCATCATAATTTACATCTCATATCCAAACATTGTATTGTGTTTGCAGTGCCTGTGGATGCTGCCTTGGTCCACTTGGGGGCAGTAGAGGGCTTTGTTCAGATTGCAGTGTTTTTACGGAGTGGAAGGCAGGGTTGCCAAACCCTCCTGAAACCAGCAGGAGTCTCCTGAATTCTGAGGTGCTCCTGAATTGTCATTTCTCCTGAATTTCTCCTGGATTTGGTATCAAACTTCCAAAGTGGATTATACCTATTATTATTGTTATATATTGTTGCATATCCTGTAGTAAGAATCCCCTGGTCTAGACCAGTGGTTGCCCGGGACCCAAACTAGAGAAAATAGCAGATCTATACAAGCTCACAGTGTCGCTTCGTGTCGCGTTGTGAGCTATTTTCACTACATCCACATTTTCTTAACCTGACTTGCGTCAGATGGTGGCAGTAGTGCGTAGGCTACCGCTCTACTTTACCATCTGAGATCTCTCGGTGGGAGTTGATAACGCTCGTAAAGCCCCGGGCGGGACCAATCAGCGGCAGCTACGGGCGGGCTCTGAGCGGCTCTGAGCGGCTCTGAGCCAATAGAGTCTGATTGCAGACCACGTGGATGCAGACAGGTTAATATGAGTGGTTGGAGTTGCACTCCCAGACTGTGATAGAGAGACGGCCACATCCAATCACCTGCTAAAGAATTTGAAAAAATGGGCCGCCCCTTACATCGGGTCTGCCCGAGAGATCCCAGATGATGGTAAGCAGAGCGGTATGCAGCCAGGCATACGCACTGCTGCCATTATCTGGCGCAGTCAGGTTAACATTTTCTATTTCTACCAGTAAGACTCCCTAATATATGTGACAGATCCATATTGATGAGATGAGAGTAGACATACTGTGTACCGATTTGCGTGATTTTAGGGCAAAATCTGTAGAAGTGTCAAAAAATTAGTTTGAAAAAATCGGCTTGAAGGTGGCGCTATATGGGACAGATCCATGTTGATGACATGAGTGTAGACATACTGTGTAATAAAAGTGTGACGTGTGACGTGTGACAGACAGACGGACTGACTGACGGACTGACGGACAGCTGGTGGAGGTTTTGATAGTAAGTGCGACCTGACGGTCGCAATTATATCTTTTCATGGAATTCCTTTAATTTTTAAGTATTTCTTTTGAAAAATGTTTGATTTCATGATTTTTTTTATTTTTTTATTCCTGGATTATTATCATTTATTTATTTTTGCTATGTGGTCCGCGGCCCACAAATGGGTCCCCGAGCCAGGGTTTGAGAGACACTGGTCTGTGTGGAAGCCAGCCTCGCTGCCTTGCCAAAGGGACCTTTATCCCAGCGGGGCGTTGAGCCGTCAACTCTCCCATCACACCCAGTAGGACATGGAGCTCTGAAAGGCCAGGATCACCTAAAATAATCATATTTCAACTGGGAAATGATCATATTTCAACTGGGAAATGATCACATTTCAACTGGGAAATGATCACATTTCAACTGGGGACCAACAGGGGGTCCGGGACCCCTAGAGTTACTACAGGGGGTCCTTCAAATCTTTATATTAACAACTTGAACCCTAGTGTCCATATTCTGAGAACTGTAGCCAAATATATCCGATCTACAACGCCTCGCACTGCGAGGCGTTGTGAGTTTGTAGATCTGCTATTTTCGGCAAAGAGCTTTGGTGTAGAGGGGAAAAAGAGCAGACTAAGTACAGAGTGAAAGGTCAAGTTTATTAAGTATTGATGGTTCAAGTGGTTAAATATTTTAAAACACAAATTGACATGAATCCAAAATACACTGATGATTGTGGTGTCAAACAATGAAACTATATGGAATCTATGAACAGGTAGTGGGGGTCCCTGCTTCATCTCTCTCTCAGCTATAAGGGGTGCTTGGCTTTAAAACGTTGAAGACACCTGTTTCACAATCATTATCATTATACCAGTAAGACTCCCTAATCGGGAGATAAGCGACCGTCAAAATGTGTAGGAGCAGTGTCCAAAAATGTTTTTTTGAAAAATCAGCCTGATGGTGGCGCTATATGGGACAGATCCATGGTGATGACATGAGTGTAGATCAAGTTGTACCGATTTGCGTGATTTTAGGTCAAAATGTGTAGGAGCAGTGTCCAAAAATGTATTTTGCTAAAATCTGCCTCATGCTAGAAGAGGGTCATGTGAGTTTGATGGTTGTGGTTTGGCAGGCAAGGAGTGTGTGTGTGTAAAATTTGGCATGGATCGGGGCAACGGTTGCGGAGATATGAGCAGGGCAAAAGTGTGATGTGTGACAGACTGACTGACTGACAGACTGACGGACAGCTGGTCGAGGTTTTGATAGTAACTGCGACCTGACGGTCGCAATGAAAGCGATATGGATCCAGGTTATGTCATAAAGCTGTGTAGTGTCAACATTCTCTCTGCTGGCTGTCCTGACTTCCTCATCTCCAGCAGAGTGTTTCCAACAAGGTCAACGCACTCTCTCTGTTTGTAGAATATCATCCCTGTTTACTTAAATGTCCTGTTGGCCCTCCAATCACTCTCTCTGTCTGTTGCTCTGCTGCTATTTTAGAAAAAGACCTGGAGTGAACTCTTGCGTGTGGAGTGCAGGGGGTCATGGATATGTCCCACCACGTTCCCATGTATGCCCTGGGTGGGGTTGGCCGAAAGGGCCTTTCTGTGTGGCGTTTGCATGTTCTCCCCGTGTCTCCCAGAGTAGATATGAACTTTATGTTTAGTTTGTGTGTTTTAAAGGGATATAGGCGCTACATAAATAACGTTTACATCAGGGGTCTTCAACAGGGGGTCCGGGACCCCTAGGGGGTCCTCAGAGTTACTACAAGGGGTCCTCCAAATCTTCCATATTATAGTTATAGTTATTATATTAACAACTTGAACCCTAGTGTCCATATTCTGAGAACTGTAGCCAAATATAGCAGATCTACAAGCCCTGAAGGGGCTTCATAATTAGCCCTATTCACGCCCCGCCCACTCAGCAACTTCCTGGTGCTGACGTCACGCTTTGAAGGGTAAAACCCTGCTAAAAGCCCATAGAGTTAACACAGAAATCACACATTTAATGCAATTTCCGAATAGTAAAGTATAAAATATGGCTAGCATGATCAAGAACACAAGATAGCAAAAGGCACAAAAAAGGCTAAAGGCTAAGTCCAGCGATTTCTGTGTGGCTTTTAGCAGGGTTTACCCTTCAAAAGCCGCGTCTCAAGTCCTTAAATAATTCCTATTTCCTTCACTTGTTTCCTATTTCCTGATATGTTACTCCCGCCCACTGGGAGTTGGCCTATCACCCGTGATGTTGTCATCAGAAATGGCCAATGGGACATTTCCTCTTCTCTATTTCCTCAATGGGAGGGACTAACATACAAGCAAGGAAATAGTAAATAGGATTGATTTAAGGACTTCAGACGCAGCCAAAGAATGTCTCAGCAAGAATGGACACGGCGTGTTTTTGGCGTCCACTGCGCCACTCTCGGTGGCAAAACTACCACCGGAAGTTTGGTGAATAACATTGGAGCCTACGAGCGCCGGCTGGGGCAGGTCATGAACAAAAAATAATTCTGAACAATAGAGACCTTTGTTGTATAATCGCTCCAGCAATATAAAAGAAGACATATCACAGGTATTTTTACAATCGCTTGCTTTTCGATGTGCACAGTGCATAATGTTATTGAGGCAGCTAAACAGCGGCAAGTATTGTTTCTGTCTCTGAGCTATCGCGAGATTTGGATTCCAGACAGGGAATGGTGGAGAGTCTCACGATACTAGCTAGTTCAGAAACGTAAATTGTGCTCTTTAGATGCCTCTATAATGTTATACAGTGTACTCACCGAAAAGCAACACAGCACAAAACAATGTGTTCTTTTACAGTATATTCCTTAGCTGAGTGTTTTATAAAGGTCTCTATCGTTCAGAATAATTTTTTGTTCATGAGCTGCCCCAGCCGGCGCTCATATACTCCAATGTTATTCACCGTACCTCTGGTGCCAGTTTTGACACCGAGAGTGTCATGGCGGATGGCCATGGAGCCTAAAATGACGTCGGTGTCCATTCCTTCTTTGATCTTCCTTGGACGCAGCTAAAGCTGACGCCAGCACCAAGGAAGTTATTTAAGAAGGAATGGAAACACGTGACCACTTGGCATCTGCCATGTCTGGCTATGAAGCTCACCATGGGTGCCAGAACTCGCACCGGGAGTGCGATAATGTCAGTGAAGCCACCGCAGTTTTCCCAGTGACCCTGAGCGCAACGGTGGGGGCCGATGGGCAATAGCCTTCCCACACTCCCCCGCCCCCACCGTTGCGCTCAGGGTCGTTGGGAAAACCACGTACGGTCGCGTCAGTGAATGGAGCCGGCTTGATCAGCTCATGAACAAACCTGGAACAAAAACTATTTATAAACGACTGAGACCTTTGTCATCTAATCTGTTCAGGAATATAAAAGAAGACATATCAAAGGTATTTTTACAATCACTTGCTTTTCGATGTGCACAGTACATAATGAAATAATAATAATAATAACGGGTAATAATAATCGTTTCTGTCTCCGAAGTCTCGCGAGATTTGGTTCCCAGACAGGAAACGGTGGAAGTCTCGCGATACTTGGCTCGTTTAGAAACATACTTTTTGCTCTTTAGATACTGCTATAAAATGACACAGTGCACACATCAAAAATCCACACAGCACAAAACAATGTGTGACATGCCTTCTTTTATTTTCCTGAGCTGAGTATGTTATAAAGGTCTCACCTTTTCATAAATAGTGTTTGTTCATGAACTTCATGTGAGCTGCTGGGAGGCTGCTCCACAGTCTTCCACCAAACTTCCGGCTGCAGTTTGGCACCCATGGTGCGACAAATCTGCCGGTTGGAACTGCGAGATAGCGAAAGGGGCGTGGCTGTCTGTACCTCTTTATTTACCTTGGTCAGCACCAGGAAGTTGCTGAGAGATTTGCTGAGTGGGCGAGGCGTGAATAGGGTCCATGGTCCTTGAGGAACCCCAGAGAGCCTTTATGTTTCTGAAGGTTTTACATATTTGCTGAGAGGAGAGAACTGTGTGATTTTTGCAAGTCGACTCGACTCAGTAAAACGTTGCGTTGAAGTCGACTTTATCGTTTGATGATGTCATCACATCACACACGACCCCCCAGTTATTTTGGTGGGTCCCCAGATGATTAACTTAATGTGAAACATTGTTTTCTCACTCAACAGTAAACAAACCAACATAAAGTTAAAGTTTATAGAGGGCTTAGTCGTTTTTTTTCATAGCTGCCCCTGTTGCTAGATTTCGGCTGCCCCTGTTGCTAGATTTTGCGGACCCTCTCATAACTAACAGAGTAGATAGTCCTTAGGCTAGTGTGGTTATTTCTTTAGCTTTAAAGTTAGTATTTTTTTATTGGATTGTGTTTACACAACGTCCTGAGACCAACCAAACCGCTGTTTTGACCTCACAGGCACCCTTACTTGTCAAACGACTCCTTTAATCTATCTAGGTCGTCCTCAGACGAGCCCTCCATCGTTGTTTCCAGTCATCTCGGTTCTCCATACATCTGGCCAGCTCATTGGTGTTCTGTGTCCCTACGTCTTCCTTGAGTATGTCCACGTATGTTCTTGTGGGACGTCCTCGCGACCGGTGCCCATGTGTTGGCTCCCACAGTACCAATTTGCTGGCTGGAAGCTCCTGGTGTCTTTGGCAGTGTCCTGCTAGTCTCATTCTTCTGGTGGCAATTTTCTCGCTTACCCTTGGTATTCCCTCATACAGGCTCCTGTTGGTAACATGTGCGCTCCTGTTGATGTTGAGTACTGCACGCAACATTCTAGTGTAGCACCCATTTAGAGACTTCTGCAGGGTTGGCTTCAGGGTCCAGCATTCACTGCCATAGAGGAGAACAGACTCCACTGTTGCAAAGAAGAAGCTAAGTTTGATTTGGCGGGGGAGGCTAGAGTTCCATACACTGTTCATGCCGTTCAGGGCCCTCCAAGCGAGTGCCTTCCTTACTTTGAGGTCTTTCTCAGTTGAGTCGACCCATGCACCCAGGTACTTGAAGTCCTTGACTTCCTTCAACACAGCTCCTTCTGTTGTTTAAAAAGGAAGAGTAAGTGATTTCATTTAATTCAAGTACTAGTTACTATAGAGTGTTATGTTCTGATAGTACTAGTTACTATAGAGTGTTATGTTCTGATAGTACTAGTTACTATAGAGTGTTATGTTCTGATAGTATAGTTACTATAGAGTGTTATGTTCTGATAGTACTAGTTACTATAGAGTGTTATGTTCTGATAGTACTAGTTACTATAGAGTGTTATGTTCTGATAGTACTAGTTACTATAGAGTGTTATGTTCTGATAGTACTAGTTACTATATAGTGTTATGTTCTGATAGTACTAGTTACTATAGAGTGTTATGTTCTGATAGTACTAGTTACTATAGAGTGTTATGTTCTGATAGTACTAGTTACTATAGAGTGTTATGTTCTGATAGAGTTATGTCACCTTGTCTCCTGTGAGGAGAAAAAAGCAGTTTCAAAAACTGTTGGGTGACACGTTTTCCTCCAATCAGGATAGAGTGTGCCTCCTCCAATCATGGTCGAGTGGGGGTGAGCTCATAGATCATAGAATATTATGCCTTGCAATGAATCCACATAGCGAGTTCAGATCAGATGATTGTAAGTCTGATGGCTGTCTTCCAAATAAGGAGTTCAACACTGATGTCATCAATATGATGTAAGTTTTGCCCAAATATGGAGTTGGGTTTGCGCGGCTGTACCAATATAAGGATTAGCGTGTGGAACAACACTGTATTGTTTTCCAGAGACTTGAAGAATTCATTCGGTTGATATTGTCCACAATGTGGCGCTGGACCTTGCATCTGAACAGTGGAACAAAGAGATCCTTGGATGCTGCTGTAGCAGTGGAACACAAACTGTACTCCTTTGGAGGCTACTGTGACTTGAATGACAGGGACCAGATTGCAGTGCATGTCTTCAACACAGTGTCTTTGCGTTGGATTAAGTTGCCTCCTGTGACAACTGGAAGAGAAGAACTTCCCCCTGAGGTTCCCTCCAACTGTGTGTTGCACTCAGCTGTGCTCATAGAAGATACTGTCTACCTCGTGGGGGGTGTGGTGAATTTCCAGATAGAGGAGGATGCCGATTGTATTAATATCCAGGGGAACTACTCCAACATTGTTTATGGATTTGATGTCGACACTCACAGATGGTCAAGGCCCAGTGTTTCTGGAACAGTTCCAGAGGGGAGGTGTGAGCAATCAGCCTGTGTCTTGGGGAAGGTCATGTATGTCTATGGAGGAACAGGAGGATACAACCAGCTGACTGGACGCAATAATGACATCTACAAGTTGGACACCAACACAATGATCTGGTCTTTAATGAACACCACAGGCACTCCTCCATCTGCTTCATCACAACACTCTGCCACCATCATCGGAACAAAGATGTTTGTATTTGGGGGCCGTCCGGACCACGACAACACCATCAGAGTGTTTGACACAGAGTCCAACTGCTGGATGAACACACCTTCTGCACAGGTTCTTCCAGAAGGACGCTGTGCTCATTCAGCCTTTACTTACCATGGAGAGCTGTACATATGTGGTGGATACAACAGTCATCTGAAGCAGAACTTTAATGATGTGTGGAAATTTAATCCAGAGACCTTCTCCTGGAAGAAGGTTGAGACCAAGGGAGAACAGCCTGTTTGGATGACTTGTATGTCCTGTTGCATGGTGGGAGATCGTATCATCCTCTTCAGAGGACTCAGAGACAAACCCAGTATCCTGTCCATCTTAGACTTGAGTCCTAGTCTTAAGACATTATGCAAGCTAGCAGTTCTTCAGTACGGTCTGGAGCAGTCTGAACTCCCACATGACATCAGGTGGGAACTGGCAGCCATGACAGCAACTGAATAAACACTAACCACCAATGACAACGTTTCTGTCTCTGGTGGATTCTAACCCATGATAACACCAGTCAGTTTTCAGGCTGTCTCTTTATAAGTACAGAGAAAGTTAGACGTTCATCTCTGGTAGCTTAATTGTTTGTAAAGGTTTTAGACATTTTTGTCAGTAATAAATATACCATATAGTGTCATAGACCATAGACCTTTAACTTCTGGTTTAAACTTTGACATAAACATTTTTCATCTTCCTTCCTACACTTTGTGCGTTGTAAAGTGGTGTCAACTAGCCTATTCCACACTCATTTAAGGAAACGTAACACTTGTTTAAAGGAACATGGGGGCTTCATGCCCCTTCAAGTTAACACACAGGGAGGACCCGGTGGCACTGTGGGTAGTGCTGTCGCCTCACAGCTAAAAGGTCCTGGGTTCGATTCCCGCCTAGGGAAGCAGTAGGCGCTGGGGGGCGTGTTCTCTCCTCCGCGTCATCAGTGCCCATACCCTAGGTGGGGTTGGCGAAAGGGCATTTCTGTGTGGAGTTTGCATGTTCTCCCCGTCTCCTATGGTAGGTATAAACATGTAGTAATACTGATCTCTGTACTGCCTCCCCCTGGCCAGCCGGGGCGCCTGATGAATTTTCCCCATTCTAATCAAGGGGGAACGTCAGCCAGTCAGTCAGCCAGCCAGCCAGCCAGTCAGTCAGTCAGTCAGTTTTCCCCATTCTAATCAAGGGGGAACGTCAGCCAGCCAGTCAGTCAGTCAGTCAGTCAGCCAGCCAGTCAGTCAGTCAGTCAGTCAGTCAGTCAGTCAGTCAGTCAGCTAGCCAGCCAGCCAGTAATTACACATTTTTACACTCTATGGTTCTATGGGTTTGTTGTTGCGACCGTAGGTCGCATTTACTACCAAAACCTCCACGGGCTGTCCGTCAGTGAGTCAGTCCGTCAGTCACACGTCACACGTCACACTTTTGTCCTGCTCATATCTCCACAACCGTTGCCCCCATCCATGCCAAATTTTGCACACACACTCCTTACCTGCCAAACTACAACCTCCAAGGACCCCCGCAGCTCCAGAGAACCCCAGGTCCCTGGGGGACCCCCAGGTGTAAAAAAGTGTCCGTCCGTGAGTCATACGTCACACGTCACACTTTTGCCCTGCTCATATCTCCACAACCGTTGCCCCCATCCATGTCAACTTTTGCACACACACTCCTTACCTGCCAAACTACAACCTCCAAGGACCCCCGGAGCTCCAGGGACCCCCAGGTCCCTGGGGGACCCCCAGGTGTAAAAAATGACCACATGTGCGAAAATGACCAAATGACCACCCCAACGGGGCTGCTCACGGGGAATTCCTGGGGACCACCCACTCCTGGTGCTCCAGAACGGATGCAAAAGTGGTGGCGCCCCCAGTGGAGGACCCCCTCCACTGCAGCTCACATAAAATGCCGTAACTCGGGCTAGGAGCGTCCGGGAGAGCCGGGGCCGGTACCTATTCGTCCGCCAAGGCAACGCGGAGACCCCACCCCTCATTTCTCACATGCCCCTCTTCTAGCGCCACCTTCAGGCCGATTTTTAAAACACATTTTTGGCCACTGCTCCTACAGTTTGGCCCCTAAAATCACGCTAATTGCTACACAGTATGTCTACACTCATCCCATCAACATGAATCTGTCCCATATAGCGCCACCTTCAGGCCGATTTTTAAAAACACATTTTTGGACACTGCTCCTACAGATTTTGCCCTAAAATCACGAAAATCACTACACACTATGTCTACACTCATGTCATCAACATGGATCAGGAAGATTTTGGAAAAACACATTTTTGCCCTATTTGTGGAGATAAGTGACCTACGGTCGCTTATCTCCCGATTAGGGAGTCTTACTGGTGACATCATGCTCTGATGTCACTGTGATGTCAGGGGAACCACTCTTAACAGAATGGGTTGCTGCTCTGACATCACGCTCTGGTTTGATGCCCCTTTTATGCCCATATATGGTCGACAATGTGATGTCAGAACATGCCCATTTATGGGCATTCCCAGATCACACTTGCTAATTAATTACATCCTTGTCCGTTATATGCCCATATATGTCATCAATATCAAGGGCATATCTGGGAGTGCCCATATTTGGTAATGCGAATATGGGCACGATTCGATAACGACGAAATATAACTCATGTACAGTAATTGGCCCACTGGCTTGTCACTTTGTCATGATCTGAAATGGCAAATCTTTGAGTAGCAGCAGCGCTATAGAGAGAGATCTCTCTCTATAGCGTGAAATGAGGGCCTCTCCAACTCTTTTTTCCTGGGCTGAATCAGGGGCCCAGCACGTCCCTGCCACGTTGTATAAATGCACGCTGTTGTAAGATGGACTGTACAGTAGCTTGTACAGTAGACTGTACAGTAGCTTGTACAGTAGACTGACTGTACAGTAGCTTGTACAGTAGACTGACTGTACAGTAGCTTGTACAGTAGACTGTACAGTAGCTTGTACAGTAGACTGACTGTACAGTAGCTTGTACAGTAGACTGTACAGTAGCTTGTACAGTAGACTGACTGTACAGTAGCTTGTACAGTAGACTGTACAGTAGCTTGTACAGTAGACTGACTGTACAGTAGCTTGCCTTGCAGGGGACATTTATTGCCCCTGGATTAGAGTAGCAAAACACTCCTCTTTGAAAGGACAACTTTGTTTTTTTACAACAAGGGTTCATATTTTAGATTGTAATTAGAGAAACGAAAAGATGAGTGTTAAATTGTTTTCATTTACTGTTTTCTATATTGTTTTAGTGATTTTATTATTTTCATTTCAGTGGGTGGGGGCATGCGTACAAATGGCTAAATATTTATTTTTAGACACAATAAGCCGTCAATTTCTTTGTTACTATTTACACCAGCCCCCATAATTCACATCTTTGCGGCGCATCTTGGGAATGGGCTTATTGTGTCTAAAAATACATATTTAGCTGGGGGCATGCATGCATGCAAATCAAAATCGGTAAAATCACAAATGATAGAAAGCAGCAAATGAAAACATTTTAACACTCATCTTTTCTTTTCTCTAATGACTATCTAAAATATGAACCCTTGTTGTAAAAAATAAATAAAAATAAAGTTGTCCTTTAAAGGAGTAATACAGACCAAAATAGGACCCCCCCTGAATGAGAATCTTCCCACAGACGTTCTTACCTGGTTAGGGTTGATATGCCTCATTTCTGCCCCTGTTCTGAGATCTGTAGATTAGTCCCCACTGCTAAAACGGTCTCTATCCAAAAGCGCTCATTTTGGCCGCATCAAAACTTTTTTTTTTTTTATGAATCGTCCAGACATGCTTCCTAGACATACCAGACACGATGTTGTAGCCTGTGAAGGGTAAATAGCCTGTTTAACAGGGCTAAGGAAAGCAATGCTGCCTCGAGCTCCCGTGAGATTCTCGCGAGACTTCCGCTCTAGCTCTTGGAGCGAGGCAGGAAGTGGCCGTGCTCATTGCTTTGTTTACATAGAATGCGTCTCGCTAAAACACCCTGTGTGGTTTCTGTAGGAAGCATGTCTATACCATTCATAAAAGATTTAGTTTTTGGAAGCGGCCAAAATGTGTGCTTTTGGATTGAGACGATATAAGCCCGTTTTAGAGGTGTGGACTAATCTACAGATCTCAGAACAGGGGCAGAAATGAGACATATCAACCTAACAAGGTAAGAAGGTATGTGGAAACATTCTCATTCAGGGGGGGTCCTATTTTGGTCTGTATTACTCCTTTAAAACTGAAGCCCCCAATTTAGATTTGAATTCATTGCCTCATTCACATACAGAAAAGCCAAGCTAATGGTTTGCTTGGTAATTCAATGTATTCTCTATGCAAACCAGCTTTTAAAATGTCCAAGCTGGAAAAAAGCTTGGTCATTTTTAAAGCTGGTTTGCATAGAGATTACATTGAATTACCAAGCAAACCATTAGCTTGGCTTCTCTCAGTGTGAATGCAGCATAAGTGTTTGAATAACTAAAGTTTTCAAATCATTGTAGTGGAGTAAAAGTAGCCTACACTATTTGCCTCTGAGATGTAGTGGAGTAGAAGTAAAAGTACTGAAAAATGGAAATACTACAAGGTAAAGATACAGTACCTCTAAATTGTACTTAAAGGAGTAGTTCACCTTCAGAATGTGTTTGTTCTATTGATTAGTCAAGCCATGGAGACTTGAGTTCAATACGATTTGTTTGTATTTGTTTTTGTATGTGATTATTGAACTCAAGTCAGAGTAATCAATGGAAAACAAGTCATGTTGTGGGTGAACTACTCCTTTAAGTACAGTACCTGTGGTTACTTAACACTACTCCTTTAAGTACAGTACCTGTAGTTACTTAACACCACTGTGGGTGAACTACTCCTTTAAGTACAGTACCTGTGGTTACTTAACACCGCTGGCCCTGACTTCATGTTGTGGGTGAACTACTCCTTTAAGTACAGTACCTGTGGTTACTTAACACCACTGTGGGTGAACTACTCCTTTAAGTTAACACCACTGTGGGTGAACTACTCCTTTAAGTACAGTACCTGTGGTTACTTAACACCACTGTGGGTGAACTACTCCTTTAAGTACAGTACCTGTGGTTACTTAACACCACTGTGGGTGAACTACTCCTTTAAGTACAGTACCTGTGGTTACTTAACACCACTGTGGGTGAACTACTCCTTTAAGTACAGTACCTGTGGTTACTTAACACCACTGTGGGTGAACTACTCCTTTAAGTACAGTACCTGTGGTTACTTAACACCACTGTGGGTGAACTACTCCTTTAAGTACAGTACCTGTGGTTACTTAACACCACTGTGGGTGAACTACTCCTTTAAGTACAGTACCTGTGGTTACTTAACACCACTGTGGGTGAACTACTCCTTTAAGTACAGTACCTGTGGTTACTTAACACGGCTGGCCCTGACTTCCGAGTGCTTTCTAACCAGGTCAATGCACTCCGCCACTGTTTGCAGCCGTAATCTTCCCTGTTTGCTTAAGGCATTTAGGCCTAGAATCATTGAATGCTTTAACTATTGAAAAATAGCAGATCTACAAGCTCGCAGCGCGTAGATCTGCAATTATTTTGGAAAATCATTGAATATCTCATTCAAGTGAACAGTTGTAACTCAAATATTTGCTTCTGGGGGGGTCCCTGATACATAATATTTTGAGACGGCCAAATACATATAATTCTAGGGGGTCCTTGACATGAAAGAGTTTGAGAACCACTGACGTAGAAACATGCATTTTTTCAAAAAACCTTAGAAGTATTTAGAAGACGCTTCGGGTAAAAATTGGGTCAAAATTCAAGATGTGAGCTTGTAGATCTGCTATTTTTTTAAATAGTTAAAGCATAAAAAATAACAATACGCAACTAGAGATACTGTTCCTACGAAACAGTGTGGGCTCGCTCGTGACTATATTCTGCAACGTGCTAACTGTCATGTGAAGCTCAACCAATACCCCAGCTAACACCACTCCCAGATTATCCACAACTCAATTGCACCTCATTGGCTAAGGGCCCTGCCTTTGTACTGCCTGCGACGGAACTCACTATATATAACTAATGAAGACTAATGAACACAGTGTTGTCGCCTTTCAGGCGAGCCCACAGTAATGCGGACCCGGCCGGTCTAAACGGGTTAAATGAGCTGATAGTCTCCATTCAGGATGTCTGGCTGTTGTCCTGTTGTCCTGGTGGTAGGGCAGACCTACAGTGAACCCAGAGAGACCATGTGGAGCCTGGTTCACCTCCGTTCAGCCTCATTCACAACCACCAGGAATAAACTGTCCCATAGTCACCTATTATTAAACTCTCCTGTCCAGGGACACATAGGCAAGGGGGGGCAATGCCCCCCTAAATGCTCTGTCTGCCCCACCAAACATGATGGCACGCAAACATCAAAAAATTCAAAAATATGAAACTATTTTAAATGTTATGCTATACGACTAGGTAGATCAGTGGTTCTCAACCTGGGGGTCCCCAAATATTATTTTGGGGGGTCCCCAGATGATTAACTTAATGTGCAACAAGTGTATAGAGGGTATCTGCACATTTCTAAAGTGACAATTTAAGGGCTTTTTAATTCCTCTAAAATGACAAATTAAACATTGTCCAAATTGTGTACAAATATTAGAGGCAGAAATTGTGAAAATAGCTGATCTACATGCTCGTTTGTGAGGCGCTGTGAACATGTAGATCTGATATTTTCACAATAGAACAATAGTCAGTTAAACTATGATTATTTGGGGGGGTCGCGGCCTGAAAAGGTTGTGAACCACTGAGGTAGATGGATCGATAAACTGATAAGATATTAGAGAGAGATAGATAGAGATACCAGGGCCCCCCAAAAAGGAGAAGAAAATGGTAATTGGGTTGTGGCGCGAGGCTAACCAGCCCACCCTGTAAAACAACTCATTACAGATACGCCAACAAGTGTGATGCTGTAGCCTGATGCAGGTGTTAAGGCCCTTTTCCACCGGCAGCGATAACGATGACGATAGCCATAAAATATCACAGCGATAATTATGCCTTCACATTGATGTCCGATAAAGTTATCGGACATCAATGTGAAGAGGCGCCAATTAACCTCGAGCTGTTTGTCCGAGACCCAGTTCCATATCACTGTGATCTTAACCACATCGTTGTTGATCCTAACGATGTAGTTGTCGGCTATTGTTGTCTGTATCAGTGTTGGGTGGATGCTGCCGATCCACTTCAATTGAAAACCCACTTTTTTAAATCGTTATCGTCATCGTTATCGCTGCCGGTGGAAAAGAGCCTTAAGACCTGTTGTTTGTACTGTGGTATAAGTGTGCCAAAATGCGTAGTTTGTTGTCGTTGGATGACATTTCTGTCCACAAACCAAACTAGTCAGAGCGTTTCAGGCAAAAATCGTGCACTTTATGATAGAAGCATGTCATTTGGCACACAGTTAGAACATGCCATATGGATCATTTTTGGCTATAGGGGCATCACAGATTTGTCTTGGGAAACTTGTGGGAGCCAAACAAATTTGGGCTCTCATAGACTTTACTATACCGTACAATCTATCAGATAAACCACCAAACAACTCACTCACACACTCACACACTCACGCTCTAACGCTCTAACGCTTATCTACGTTTATCTATTCACTCGCTTTAGCAACTGATCCCAAAGTTCTCATAGTATTGGCCATTAGCATTATACCAACGGTGACGGAGCCCGAATTTCATTTCTCCCAAATTAAAGCTGTTTATTAGCGTTTTCTTAGCCTGTTGTCAGGGTTACGGTCCGTTCCTCCAGGCCATGGGATCTGTAGCCCCACACACACACCCCTCTCTCTCACAGTTAGGAATGTGCATTCTCTCTCTCTCTCTCTCTCTCTCTCTCTCTCTCTCTCTCTCTCTCTCTCTCTCGCTTTCACCAGGTGCGTTTGATGTGTGTCTCATCTTCCAACGGGTATGAAAAAACTATGTGGAGCAAGCGCATACATTATGCCTTACATTATGATGCTCCCACATATTCTCACGCACGCACCAGTTACAGTAACTTTCCCCACAACCCACACTCTGCACATATTTTGGAGCACATATCTTCGAACGGGTAAGGTCTATAATACTAAACATTAATATGCTTTAAGTAGCATGTGAGGGGTCAAACTAGGTGTTTTTCAGGATTCTGAGTCCAATGCAAGCATTTGTTTTGCACGAAAAACATTCCTTTCTGAAAAAACGTCCCTGACAAAACTATGAAAAGTGATGACTCATCACTAAACCATCACTAAAGCATAGTTTTATGGGGACCGTTTTTAGCCCAACGAATGTTTTTCATGCAAAACGAATGCTTACATTGGATTCAGGATCCCGAAAAACACCTAGTTTGATCCCTCACATGCTACTTAAAGCATATTTATGTTTAGTATTATTGTACTGTATTGTAAAGTCTATGAGAGCCCAACTTTGATTGGCTCCCACAAGTTTCCCAAGACAAATCTGTGATGTCGCTATAGCCAAAATGTTTCCATATGACATGTTCTAACTGTGTGCCAAATTACATGCTTCTATCATAAAGTGCACGATTCCATCAAAATACTGCCTGAAACGGACTAAACGGACCCATACGAGTCCTTTTGGTTTAATTTTACGCTCTCAAGAGTCAGGTTTGTAGGACAGGGAACAAACTGCCCTCAGTCTGATCTCACTGCACACACACACACACACACACACACACACACACACACACACACACACACACACACACACACACAGAGGAGAAAGGAGCAGGTAGTATTGTAACAGAGGAGCCATGCTGTCTGTTCCACTTTATACCGCTAGACAAAAGGGACCAGGGTTTGATTTCCCTGCTATTGATAGACAAGACACAGTGTGTGTGTGTGTGTGTGTGTGTGTGTGTGTGTGTGTGTGTGTGTGTGTGTGTGTGTGTGTGTGTGTGCGTGCGTGCGTGCGTGCGTGCGTGCGTGCGTGCGTGCGTGTGTGTGTGCGTGCGTGAGTGCGTGCGTGCGTGCGTGTGTGTGTGAGAGAATCAGTCAACAGCTAAACAGAACTGGACCCAAAACATTTTTCGGTCTATTAGACGTCTAATATACGTCTAAAGGCTCGTCTAAAATACGTCTAATATACGTCTAGATTTGAAAGTTTTTTAGACGTCTAAGCTTAGACTAGACGTTGATTAGACGGCTAATAGACGTATATAAATAGACCGCGACGTTTATATATAGACGCAGTCTATTTATATACGTCTATTAGCAGTCTAATCAACGTCTAGTCCAAGCTTAGACGTCTAAAAAACTTTCAAATCTAGACGTATATTAGACCAACCTCTAATAGACGTCTATTGCTCAGTGGGAATAGACTGCTGGTTTTATCTCCTACCAGGACCTCTGGTACTGCTGGTTTTATCTCCTACCAGGACCTCTGGTACTGATGGTTTTATCTCCTACCAGGACCTCTAGTACTGATGGTTTTATCTCCTACCAGGACCTCTGATGGTTTTATCTCCTACCAGGACCTCTAGTACTGATGGTTTTATCTCCTACCAGGACCTCTAGTACTGATGGTTTTATCTCCTACCAGGACCTTGGACCCCCAAAGGCAAAGATTTAAGTTAAATATTGTTCACTTTAAATATATATATATTCAAATATTTACACAAATGTACAATTCTAAAAAAATAAAATAATAATAACAGATCTTCAAGCTCATAGCACGGCACAAAGTGACTTGCAATGATCTTGTAGATCTGCTGTTCTGCCAAAGTATAAAACAATGGTTAAAGTAGTTAAAGGGATATTCCACTTTCAAAAAAAAAAACTTTTTGTCATTGTATGGTCTAATCAGGCTTGTATGAACACCCTGAACAGTTTTTAATTTTCTTCATTCAGTATTTATATATTTGATGTAAATGTTACCAGGCCCTCCAGGCTCAGGGCCTTTCCCCACACACACTCATTGTAACTTCAAACTCCATTTTAACCATGATAAATTCATTAAAAACACCCATTATTTTTTCTGGGGACACATACTACCCTCCTAATACGTGAGCAGGCCGTGTTTTTTCCATAACGTTTTTCATGTATTTTTTATATATTTTTATTGTATTAAATTATTTCCATTTTCCCAAAGAATTATTAAAAATACATGAAAAACGTTATGGAAAAAACACGGCCTGCTCACGTATTAGGAGGGTATGAGTCACCAGAAAAAATAATGGGTGTTTTTAATGAATCTATCATGGTTAAAATGGAGTTTGAAGTTACAATGAGTGTGTGTGGGGAGAGGCCCTGAGCCTGGAGGGCCAGATAACATTTACATCAAATATATAAATACTGAATGAAGAAAATTAAAAACTGTTCAGGGTGTTCATACAAGCCTGATTAGACCATACAATGACAAAAAGTTTTTTGAAAGTGGAATATCCCTTTAAGATCTAAAATGACAGATGCTGTTTTAATGTTTTAACATTAAAACCCAAATCAAAAGAAAGGCTCTACAACATTCTGTTTAATGAGAAAATAAGTTATATAAAAATGTCAGCAAGCGTAGTTCATATTTGAAGATTAATTGTTCAAGAATTCTCACCCTTCAAAAAATGAATATATTGTAGTGGGACCCCGATTTGCTAGGTATGCACGCTGACCAGTCAGCCAAAGTGCCAGGCACGTTGGCGAGAGCCAGCGCACATATCGTATAGCCTACAGTATCATACTAAATAATGTGTGATTCCTTGTTCAGTTCTAGACAACATATTCAGTTGCTGTTTGGGAGGGGCTTACAGTACATGTACAGCATGTAGCAACATATTTGTTTTTGAAGGCTAATTTCAATTTAGCCCTAACTATAGGTTAGGCCTAAATGGGTTAAGAGAGCCTCCAACGCGTCATGATGTAATACAAGATAAGTAAAGGAGTAGTTCACCCCCAAAATGACTTTATTTCATTGATTGATTGATTACTCACACCACAGGGACTTGAGTTTTTTTTGTATTCGTCGCATTCCTAAGACAAAGACAATTATTATAGTAAATTTACCCCCATTGATTCTGGATGGGGACCCAAAATGTTCTTATGGGTCCCTCTTGAAAATGAGACGTTGCATCTCAAGGGGCGATGTTGCATTTCAATAAAATCTTACACATTCATTTGGCTCAGAATCAATGGGGGTAAATTTAGAGTCAAGGGTCAAGTAAATCTACCCCCATTGATTCTCACACAAATGCATTTGGGTCCCCATCCAGAATCAATGGGGTTACGTTTACTATAGTAAAAAAAATGTTGTCTTAGGAATGCGACAAATGCTAAAAATATATTATTGAACTCAAGTCTCCATGGTGTGAATAATCAATAGAAAAACATTAATTTTAGGGGTGAACTACTCCTTTGTTTTAACATGTCTGCATGGCCGTCTCTGTACACAAGGAACTCCAAAGTTAACTGGAAGTGTTCCAGAATATTGGTGTGGTGCAAATTCCAACAATCAATTTCTGCAATAATTATGGTTTTGATGTGATAATGATGATGATGATGATGATGATGATGATGATTGTATCTTGCTCTCTTATATCAAACAGACAGAAAGCATGTTTACTGTATCAAAAATTACACCATTTATAAACAATATGAACACATAGAGACGTGAAGGGAATATGATATGGCATCTGTTGTATAGTATATAAAGTAGTGGTTCTCAACCTTTTCAGGCCGCGACCCCCAAAATAATCATATTGTAACTGGGGACCCCCCCACCCTGACGAGCACTAAGAGTTGAGGCATTACATTTTGTATACACGGTTCTATTGTAGATCTGCTATTTTCACAATGTCTGCCTCGAATATTTGACAATTTGACCAATGTTTAATTTGTTATTTTAGAGGTATTAAAAAGCCCTTAAATCGTCACTTTAGAAATGTGCAGATAACCCTCTAAATACACTTAAACCTTATGTTGTTTTGTTTACTGTTGAGAGAGAAAACAATGTTGCACATTAAGTCAATCACCTGGGGACCCCCCACAATAATTTGGGGACCCTCCTGGGGGTCCCGACCCACAGGTTGAGAACCACTGGTATAAAGGGCTGTCCATACTGCCTCCGACCACCGAACGTTTCGTCTGAGACGTTCCAACTTCCCGACGTGCATCCTTTCCGAAATAATTCGGGGTAATGTTTTTCAGAAGATGCGAGAGACGTCATTGTGTAGTTGAACCGGACCTTTCTGACGAACAGTTTGGTGGTTGTAGAGACAGTATGGACAAGAGCCTAAAGTCACATTAAAAGTCAGCAGACCTTTGCTACAGTAAGTTCACATTACTTGTCCTCTTGATGTTTTCATTGCATGGGGGAAGGGGGGGGGGGGGGTCCATATTACAAATAAAACAAACATTTTCTATGCCAAGGCTTCCCAACCGTTTCAGGCCGTGACCCCCTAAAATAATCATATTTGAACTGTGGACCCCCCTCCCCCCCACACACACACCCTGACAAGCACTTGGAATTGTTGGCATTACATTTAGTTTGACTCGGTCACACAGATAAATTATTGTGAAAATTGCCGATTTACAAGCTCACAACTTTAAAATTGCTTTAAAATCGCCCTGTAAAAACACTTACAGGCGGCAGCCATTCGCAACTGGCAATAACAAACCTAGCCCAGCCTCCCCTGACCCTTCTTTGTATTTACCTACTGTATATCTTTTTTTGCACTGTTTATTATATTTTTATTTACCTTTTCTTTTATATATCTACTGCATAGTACTGTGTTCTATCCGTCTGTCATTCAATGTTATATGAGATACTTCAATGCTTTCCTAGGATCTCCTTTTAGTTGACCTAGTACCAGTGAACTGTACCGTCATGAAACTGTACCTTTTTCTATGCAAACTTATAATAAAGTCTTCAATCAATCAATCAAAAACGCCTCGCAGTGCGAGGCGTTGTGAGCTTGTAGATCGGCTATTCTCACAATGGTTGCCTCTTTCTTATGCAATATTTGACAATTTGGCCTTAAATTGTCACTTTATAAATGTTCAGATAAGCCCCTTACGGTGTACTTAGCAATACAAACCCCCAACATCAATCCTCCAGTTCTAGGCAACACAGAAGGGTGGAACGTTTTACTTATTTCCACAGAACAACTCAAAGGTATGTTAATGACAGTTCAATGTTGAGAATGGGTGGTCTTCCCCTTTAAAGTCTTCTCTCAATTATCATGATGACAAAACTGATGACAACGTAGGGTTGAATGCTTCTAGGGCTCCTATTGGCTCTACTCGCTGAAGACCCGCCCTCCTCGTTGCCCTCTCAACCAATAATAGCATTCGTTTCCGCGGTTGCTTTTCCGGACCGGAATTTCCAGTGGCTTCCAAACGGTAGTCCGTACTTAGTGACGTCATCGTTCCCTTCGTTCAGGTTGTTCTTTTACAGTCTATGGTCCAATGAATCACAACAGCAGCAGAGCAAAGTGTTCAACAAGGGGAATTTGGGCAGAACGATTCATCGTCCGTCCGGCATCATGTTCTGGATGTCCCTCTCAAATCCCCTTGCCACTGACTGTATTTAGCAGCCTTTATTATGTTTTCCCCCTCATAAGTTTTAACTGACTAATTATTTCACACAACACGGGGGTTACAATATGAGTTGTACTGGATTTATGTTACAGGGAGATATGTTTGATCGTTTGTTCTGATTTATTGTTTGATTGATTTGTTGACTCCGTTGTAGGGAGTGTTCATGCACACCTGTGCTCACTTAGACCTGATTACCTGACAGCTAAACCATACCCGTGGGTTTGGGGTAAAGCTGTGCTGTTTAGCTCACTATAACTTGGACTCTGATAAGGTGAATAAAACACTGTTTTGTAACAGAACCCTGACTTGCTGCTTGAACATTGAAACTATTTTTGCGTTCTTTAGTAATTTTGGAAGGTTGAATCAAGTGCCTTTGGCCAAACACTACCCTCACTACCCTAATACTACCCTAACACTACCCTAACACTACCCAAACACTACCCTCACTACCCTAATACTACCCTAACACTACCCTAACACAACCCTAACACTACCCTAACACTACCCTAATACTACCCTAACACTACCCTCACTGGAGAGCACAGTGTGACAATGAGCAACCACACCAGGGACGTGCAGAGAATGTAAGGGAGGCAGGGGCTGACATTTCTAAAAGGGCCTTTTGGTGGAAATAGCAGACCTCCAAGCTCACAACGCGTCGCAGCGCGACACGTTGGAGGTCGGCTATTTTCCGTGCTTGATACCACACTGAACTAAGCATAATCAAGTGAATACTGGAGATGTGGCGTAACGGCATGGATTTCTACACAGAGAGGGCAATTCTTTCAACTTACGATGCTGCATTCAAGTTCAGGAGAGTTTGGACAAGGCAATTCTCTTGAATGCTGCCTTCAGGTATGGCATGGAAAGAGGGCTTTTGCAGGTGTTTAGACAGATATCTGGTGTTGTGTTTATAGACGTTCAGGTGTTTAGACAGATATCTGGTGTTGTGTTCATAGACGTTCAGGTGTTTAGACAGATATCTGGTGTTGTGTTCATAGACGTTCAGGTGTTCAGACAGATATCTGGTGTTGTGTTCATAGACGTTCAGGTGTTTAGACAGATATCTGGTGTTGTGTTTATAGACGTTCAGGTGTTTAGACAGATATCTGGTGTTGTGTTTATAGACGTTCAGGTGTTTAGACAGATATCTGGTGTTGTGTTCATAGACGTTCAGGTGTTCAGACAGATATCTGGTGTTGTGTTCATAGACGTTCAGGTGTTTAGACAGATATCTGGTGTTGTGTTTATAGACGGTTGCGTCCCCTCTCAAATGAGCACTTGTCCGGTCGGGCAACCTGAAAGCAAACTTCACCGTACCTGCCCCCAAAGTTTTATGTACCCATGCCAGGGGCAGGTGGGCAAGCCTTAGTGTCTCTGCCTGCGGTCTACGGATCGTCCGCCCCACGGTGGCGACGGCGTCATCAGGAGCAGCCGCACTCCTCCACGATCATGTTGTGGATGTCCTTCTTGATGATCTTCTGCTCCTCGTTGTAGTACAGCATGCTCATGGCGCGCAGCCGCGTGGGGATGCAGCAGGAGCGCACGGCGCCCTGGAAGGGGGCGTAGCCCCGCAGGCGGTAGTGGCTGATGACCGTGGAGTGGAAGGAGAGGGTGGAGGGCGGGGCCATGCCCGCCACGTGGCCGCCCGCAGGACACTCCCCCTCGCAGTAGTTGGCATGGTAACCGGGCGGCGCGATGATCCAGTCGTTCCAGCCGATGTCTGTGGAAAGGAGAGCAGAAAACAACACATGGGTTTTATAGAAACAGGGAAAAAAACAAGGTATTTTTGCTAAACTAATGGCGTAAAATGTTCGTTGGCTACCTTTTTTAGTTGAAAACTAAATAAAAACTAAGCTGCGCTTCCTTAAAGGAGTAGTTCACCCCCAAATTACTTTTTTTCTATCGATTACTCACCCTATGGAGACTTGAGTTCAATAATATCCTTTAGTTTTTGTCGCATTCCTAAGACAATAATTTGAGGAGACTCTTTGTAGGCACATTGATTCTGGATGGAGACCCAAATGCATTTGGGTCTCCATCCAGAATCAATGGGGGTACATTTATTATAATCAAATTATTGGCTTAGGAATGCAACGAAAACCAAAAACTGTTATTGAACTCAAGTCTCCATAGGGTGAGAAAAACTGTTATTGAACTCAAGTCTCCATAGGGTGAGTAATCAATAGAAAAAAAGTAATTTGGGGGTGAACTACTCCTTTAAGCTTAGCCCAGCACTAAGTGCCATAGGCTTTTTTGGGTGTATCCTTTTAGTTGACCTTGTACCAGTGAACGGTACTGTCATGAAACTGTACGTTTTCCCACAGTATGTACACTTCTAATTAGTTTTCAATCAGTCAGTCATGTGTCATACCTTTAAAGTTGACGTAGAACTGACGCTTGCAGCAGACACGTATCTTCCCATCACACTCCAGACCCCTCTTGGCCCTGCGGTGGGAGCAAGGTTGTTGTAGTGGAGTTAACCAAGACTAACCAAATAACCAACACTAATACTAATTAACTTAAACTAAGTGTTAAAAAACTAATACAAACTAGCAAACCTGCTCTAATTGAAAGTAATTGAATCAGGAAAAAAGATGGATGTCAAAACAAACTAAAACTAAACTATAATGATCATTATTGTGACCATCAAGGTTGCAGTTATGAAAAGCTCCACCGGCTGTCAGTCAGTCAGTCAGTCAGTCAGTCTCGTCATGTCACACTTTTGCCTCATTTCTCACATGGCCCTCTTCTAGTGCCACCATCAAGCCGATTTTAGCAAAACACATTTTTGGACACTGCTCCCACAGATTTTGCCCTAAATTCACGCAAAGCGGTGCACAGTATCTCTAAAGTCATGTCATCAACATGGATCTGTCCCATTTCCCATATTCCCTCCTGATTGGCTACCATTGCCTTCTAAAGTTTGTTTATGCGACCTGACGGTCGCTTATCTCCCGATTAGGGAGTCTTAAGCCCGTATCATAGTCGGTGTAGTCTTTTCGAGTCTTTTTGAGTCATGAAACTACAACGTTACATCATTCCTCGCGGTGGAGAGCTTTCCACCGCGAGTCCCGACACGTCTCTCTGTTTTTACTATCAGACAGACAAGCTCTACACCCCGTTCACTGATTGGTCGACCTGAACCGGTCTAGACGTGGTAAAGGACTTCACCGTGGGCCGTGACTATGATGGCCTGCACTTATTTTCTGACTTGAGGTGGAAAGCTTTCCACCTCAAATTTGCGGTGGATAGCTCTCCACCGTACACTCTGATACGGGCTTTACTGGTTACTATTCTAACCTGGGGTGGGAGTGGTCCGGTCCCCCGGCCCGTAGCATCATCATGAGGAAGGGGCGGTGGGACTGGTCTCTGACGCTGCTCGCCCCCGCGGCCCCCGCGGCCCCCGCCAGGACGGGCGCGGCCCCCGCCAGGACGGGCGCGGCCCCCGCGGCGGGGCAGAGCGGGCAGGACACTCGCAGCTCCAACCCGCGGTGCCCGCCGTCTAGCAGGGCCTGCAGCCTGCCCAGCGGTACGGGCAGCGTGTGCCAGCCGCTACGCCGCGGGTCCACCGCCTTCTCTGAGACCAGTAGCTCCTCCCCCTCCGCCTGGGTGTGGTCTGACTCCGCCCCCTCCGACTGGGTGTGGTTGACCTGCGGACATCGGTGGGGAAAGCAAATAGTCTGTGAGCCAGGACACCAGATATGGGGTCATCAGTATCACCTGGGGGGATTGATTCTCATAGTGATTTTTGGGTAGGAATACATCCCTAGTGTTAGGAAACATGTGATAGCCTTGCAGCGGCGGTAGCTTTCTGTGTGTTATCACTTCATTTATAACAACCTGCCAAAACATAGTTTTCAAAATCCGAATGAAACATTCTACTGGTTCTCTCTTATTATTGATCCTCTGCAGAGCCGGCCCCAGGAAATAATAAGCAGGGGGGCCTTAATTTTTCCAGGGTGGGCACTATATATATATATATATATAAATGCTCACCTATACAATAAACAGCAACACAGTTGCCAACAACATCTCTGGCAGGAGAGGAATCATTAAAATAATGGTCATAGATATTTGCATGCATTCAATAACCCAGCAAATAGCCAAATATGAGCATATTTCAATCCATAAGGTCAAATCTCATAAGAGTATGCCTTTAAAAGCCATTTAAGATGTTTATACAACTAGAATCTTTACACACATGCTTCCAGATAATTCATGATATAATTCCACTGCGCAAACAAGGTCATTTCAATAATTCAATCAAGCTCTCACTCAGTCTGCGCTGGACTGGTCGGAAAAGAGCTGATCAGCTCCCAGTTTAAACTATATGCTATAACATGACATACATGACATACAGTAGGCTACAGTATGTCCTCACCTAGCCTACTGCACTCATCCACATTCCTGCTACTTGGTGATTTTCACACCTTAATCCCATAGAAATGCAAATGTAGGCACTCCATTGAATAGAGAAAAATCAACGCCCATGAGTCATTGTTTTAATAATGTAAAACATCTCCACGGCGGGAGGGGAAAAGCACTGCACAGGCATTCACACAGACATCATCACAAGAGTGTGTCCATAATCGGCTAGTTTCGGCTACTATAGGTTAACATTATCCTAATACTGTAGTATTAAGTCACCATCTCCACGGCGGGAGGAAAGTTGAAAAACAAGGCTAAAAGTAATCACCAACGACAACAACCTATTGAGCATTAATCGTGATCTCCACGGAAGGGAAAGGGAGAAGAGAAGGGGAAAAAGGTCTACCTGCTGCTGGAACAACCGGCATAGTTTCACTACCAGGGCTGGGTCAGCTGTAGACTTTTGTGGCTTTTTGAGCCAGTTTCGTCCATGATTCTCTGTTCTCACTTCTCTGCTCTCACTGAAAGTAGTTGAATTCCCCTCCACAACAAACAACACAGGTCGACGCATGCGTTGCACGTCAGGTGCTACAGCAAAACAAACCCGACGCGCACCGTGCAGGGGCGGTTCTATGAATCGTGCAGTGGCGGTTCTTATGAATCGTGCAGGGGCTTTTATTATTGCATTTTCAATATTTTCTATTAATTAATTTGAAGATGTATATATTTTATAATAATCACAAAGAACATAAAAATAACCTAAATTTAAAACCTGTAAAAGATATTAAAATAATGGTGTTCTGGGGTACTACTGCCCAATCTGAACTGGGGGGGCCCAAAGGGCAATTTGGGGGGGCCGGGCCCCTCCGGGCCCCCCCGTGGGGCCGGTACTGATCCTCTGTCTTTGAAACATAGTTGGGATAAAGTAAATTGGTAAATAGTTGTCCCTCCTGACCTATAGTTCCTCTATGCCTACGGTCCTGACAAGCATAATGACAATATAGTCTTTGCAACAAAAATGTATTATTAAAAAACAATCCGAATAAAAAATAAAGAATAATATAGATATCCTATAATATTAGATTTTTATCCTAAAAAAATGGGTCGTCTGGAGTTTCATCTTTAAAAAATGGCTCCCCTGAAAATAAGTTTAGGAAACATTGTGTTAAAGGAGCACTTTTTCAACCTGTCAGAATAATATGGTCCCATTTCTATCTACTTCCTCTGTGTCTCAGTCACAGTTCAGAAACCCTGCTAACAGTGACATCATCAATGAGTCACAGTTCAGAAACCCTGCTAGCAGTGACATCATCAATGAGTCACAGTTCAGAAACCCTGCTAGCAGTGACATCATCAATGAGTCACAGTTCAG
Organism: Nannobrachium achirus; assembly: GCF_963921795.1. Lineage (NCBI taxonomy): Eukaryota > Metazoa > Chordata > Actinopteri > Myctophiformes > Myctophidae > Nannobrachium > Nannobrachium achirus. The sequence goes on from NC_137814.1 coordinate 1,944,283, forward strand.
AAACCTTCCTAGCAGTGACATCATCAATGAGTCACAGTTCAGAAACCCTGCTAGCAGTGACATCATCAATGAGTCACAGTTCAGAAACCCTCCTAGCAGTGACATCATCAATGAGTCACAGTTCAGAAACCTTCCTAGCAATGACATCATCAATGAGTCACAGTTCAGAAACCCTGCTAGCAGTGACATCATCAATGAGTCACAGTTCAGAAACCTTCCTAGCAGTGACATCATCAATGAGTCACAGTTCAGAAACCCTGCTAGCAGTGACATCATCAATGAGTCACAGTTCAGAAACCCTCCTAGCAGTGACATCATCAATGAGTCACAGTTCAGAAACCCTCCTAGCAGTGACATCATCAATGAGTCACAGTTCAGAAACCCTGCTAACAGTGACATCATCAATGAGGAGTCCAAGCTAATAGAGAGAGCAGGCGTTCTGTTCCTGGAAAGTCAGCCAATGGAAGACATTGTTCTCACATTAACCACAGATGACCAAACCTGACCGCCATGTGTCACTGCTAGCCGGGGCCCCTCTTCAGCTAATTTAAATATATAGGTTGAAGCAGTGTTCAAAGTGGGGGTGCGTGTACCCCTGGGGGTACGCAGAGGTACTACGTACAGGGGGTACTTGAGAGAAAATGGAAACATTTATTTTACTGTTATGTTTAATGATAAAACACATCTATGTGAACGTGCTGCTCTGTAAAGCTTTAACCAAATGAAGGACACATTTTACTGTTACTGAATAGAAAAAAAGGCTTAAATTATGTCAACATATTGACATAAAAACTGGACCTTGATGTCAGTATTTTCTAATCAAAATGTTGCTGTGGATTAAAGGGGGTACTTGGATTTAGCAATCAGGAAAAGGGGAACTGAAAAAAAGTTTGAGAACCACTGAAAAGTATAACAAAAATCTAAATAGTCAAGTAAAAATACATTTTACTTACTTAACACTACTTGAGTAAATGTGCTTATAGCTGCAGTGGCGTGAAGTAACTAAGTACATTTACTTAAGTACTGTACTTAAGTAAAATTTTGAGCTATTTCTTTTACTTTACTGGAGTATTTACATCTCAGAGGCAAATGTTGTACTTTTACTACACTACAATTATTTGACAACTTTAATGTACTAGTTACTTTAATTTACTAGTTACTTTAATGTACTAGTTACTTTAATTTACTAGTTACTTTAATTTACTAGTTAGCCTACTTTGTAGATTTTGATTATTATTACAAAACATGCAGTAACCACTCCATTTGAAATGAACAGATCTCCAAGCTCTCAAGGTCCTGGTACTTATATAGAGCTCTGCATGGTCAACTGACCTGCTAGAATGGTACAGTATGAGCATAGCAGGACCCTGAGGTCAGCCAATCAGGGTGGGAAAACATTTAACCCATTTAGGCCTAGAATTATTGAATGCTTTAACCAGTGAAAAATAGCAGATCTACAAGCTCGCAGCACGGTACTCGGTGCCGTGCTGTGAGCTTGTATATCTGCTATTTTTTATATTTAAAGCATAAAATATCGCATAATAATGTGTTCAGGCCTAAATGGGTTTAATGTACTTCTTAAAATACATGTATCATGCATGTTGCTAAGGTATGGCAACATGACTGGTGTCTTGCACGCGCGTGGCATGTTGCCATACCTTAGCTTTTGCTGAACTGACGCCACTGCTTTTACTGAAGTGATATGTGAGTCGTGGTCCCAGGCAGCCTCCACTGACCTGCAGCAGAGAGATGGTCACCTTGCCTTTGGAGCGGCTGCCTCCACCTCCTCCTCCACCCTTGGTGATCTTCAGGAAGAGCCAGATGCTGGCCTGCTCCACCACGGAGGAGCCCCCACCCTCCTGGGAGAGGTCAAAGGTCACGCTGGAGGAAGAGTTTCCTGCATGGGGGAACACAAGCAAAGGCAGTTTAGCCTGTTAGCATGTCTGTTAGCATGTCCACGTGATTACAGACAGACAGACAGGGTGGGTGACACAGGACAGACATACTACAGGAGCAGAGAGATACAGATAAAGCTTCAAGAGTGAAACATCATTTTAAAATGAAAAAAATATAAATATGAATAAAAAATAAGATGTAACGCTTTACATCTACGCTCTCAAGAGTTCTGCTATACAACCAAAATGTGGAACGCCCTACCGAAGGCCTTAAAGGAGTGTGGTTCCCTAGCATCCTTTAAAATCGCCCCGAAAAACCACTTACAGGCGGCAGCCATTCGCAACTGGAAATAACACACCTAGCCCAGCCTCCCATGACCCTTCTTTGTATTTACCTACTGTATATTCTTTTTGCACTTTATTTTATTTTTATTTTATTTTTATTAACTTTTTTTCCTGACTATATCTACTGCATATAGTACTGTGTTCTATCCGTCTGTCATTCAATGTTATATGAGATACTTAAATGGTTTCCTGTGGAAATAAGCTTAGTCTTTTCTAGGATCTCCTTTTAGTTTAGTAGACCTTGTACCAGTGAACTGTACCGTCATGAAACTGTACTTTTTCCTATGCAAACTGACAATAAATCAGTCAATTATTGTTAACCATCTGCATTACTTACTTTACCAGAGGTCTTGCTTATATAAAAACATTCATTATACCAGCAATAGACACCAATATAATACCAGACATGTAGCGATGGGTCGATTTACAGCACTTAAGCCAAGAACTAATGCAATGAAGAATACAGTCATGTACAGGACAATGACTTTTTGGAACTCTCTACCAGTATGTATTACATCAATTAACAGTAAAAGGCATTTTAAGAACAGACTAAAGCAGTTTCTCATACATCCGGATTAATTGTAATTCTGTATATAATATTCACTGCATACCATGTAACATTATCTGAACGCACTAACCGTGTTTTATCTGATTATAGGCTATATATATTTTTTTTTTTTATATTTGTAAACATACTGTATGTTATTTGCTTCTTCTTTTTTTTTGTATGTATATTATTTTCTGTGGACCCCAGGAAGAATAGCTGTTGCCAGGTGTAACAGCTGATGGGGATCCAAAATAAACTCATACACAATTACAGAATGTAGAAGAATTGTTATTTTGTTAGTTTGTCTGTTATCTCTCCTATGGCACCAACATCAATACAGCATGGAAAATCTTATATCCAACGATAAAATAAATATATTCTAAGGTAAATGTCACCAAAAGTTGGCCGTTGGCTCAAATGCTGAATAAATAATGGACCTTGATGTGAAAAAAAAGAGTTAGTATTGTTAGATTCTGAGCCTTTGGGAGCAGCAGATTGTCACACAATGCAGGAGCAAAAACACAGCTGCTGAACAAAGACAAAGCAAGCATTATTATGATGTCATTATGATTATTGTTTCACTCTGTTTACTGCAGCCAGAGCTGAATGGCTGAGAGAGAGAGAGAGAGAGAGAGAGAGAGAGAGAGAGAGAGAGAGAGAGAGAGAGAGAGAGAGAGAGAGAGAGAGAGAGAGAGAGAGAGAGACCGTCTGTGAAGCCAGACAGAGGTCCCTGGTTCTGTTCCCAAGGCCTCTGCAATGTGCCAAAGTGTCTCTGAGCAAGGCCTAACTGACCCTAACCCCTGTACCCCCACATGCAGCACCCACTGCTCCTGCTGCTTAGGATGGGTTCACCCATTAAAGGAGTAGTTCACCCCCAAAATGACTGTTTTCTATTCAGTAGTCTCGCTATGGAGACTTGAGTTCAATAACATTTCTTGTATTTGTCCCATTCCTAAGACAAAAAATGTATTATAGAAAATGTACCCCCATTGATTCTGAATGGGGACCCAAATGCATGGTTATGGATGGGGACCCAAATGCATGGTTATGGATGGGGACCCAAATGCATGGTTATGGATGGGGACCCAAATGCATGGTTATGGATGGGGACCCAAATGCATGGTTATGGATGGGGACCCAAATGCATGCATTTGGGTGAGAATCAATGGGGGTAAATGTGCTTGATCCGTAACCCTAAATGTACCCCCATTGATTCTGACCCATTCTTTTTTCTTTTTTCTTTTTCTTAGGAATGCGACAAATTAATATTATTGAACTCCAGTCTCCATGGTGTGAGTAATCAATAGAAAAATAGTCATTTTGGGGGTGAACTACTCCTTTAAGTCCTGGAATTATTTTATACTTAAGCTATTGAAAAAAACAGATCTACAAGCTTGCTTGTAGATCTGCTATTTTTTTTAAAAACGTAAAAACGTGTGCAAATCTTTGAATATCGTTTTCAAAGCAAACCTTTGTAACTCAAATGTCCTGGAATTATTTTATACTTAAGCTATTGAAAAATAGCAGATCTACAAGCTTGCTTGTATAGATCTGCTATTTTTGAAAAATCGTGAAAATGTGTGCAAATCTTTGAATATCGTTTTCAAAGCAAACCTTTGTAACTCAAATGTTTGCTTCTGGGGGGAAATTCTAGCCAAATACCTAGAATTTCTGCAGTCTTTGACATGACAAAGGTCAAAGACATGAAAATGTCAAAGACAAAATACTCTGTTACTTGTGACAAAGTATTTCTATATTGCAGTATTGATTATATATATGATATGATATAGTGATATGATATAGTACTTTATTGTCAGTTCACACTGAAATTTGTCTTGCGAGACAGCAAGTCATGTATGCGACACATAACATATATACAAACATTTAACACAGGTAACAAAAACAAGACAGGTTTACATACATAAGGATAATATAGACAAGAGCAGTGTTCACCGCTAAGCCTACCTATGGCCAAGCTCCTGGTTAAGCCTTAAAGTCGACTGATGGACAAAGGACCTTTTTAGTCTGACCTTATTGTATTCTGGAACACCGTATCTCCTTCCTGAAGGCAGCATCCTATATTCTCTATGCAACACATGGCTACTGTTAGAGGTAATATTTCTTGCCAACCTTAGAATGCTGTTATCATACGTAGTCGTATATAGCCTCTGAAGTGGTTGTCCAACTATCTTTGAACAAATGTTCAGTTGTTGCAGCAGTTGTGACTTTAGGGCTGCAGACAGACATCCATACCAGGTGGTACTACAGTACTGAAGAACACTCATAATGACAGACATGAAAAACATAAGAAGAATCTGTCTACTAGCACCAAATGATCTTAAACGGCAAAGGAAGTAGATTCTTTGCTTTGTTTTCTTACACACAGATTCAATCTGATCTTTCCATGACAAAAGATGGTCTATATCTATCTATCTATATCAGACAGACAGACAGATAGACATGTGTCATCAACAGAATAGCGTGGAATAGCATGTTTCCTGTTTCACCCCTAAATATAATCCTCCACAACATGAGCAGCCTGGTCTAAAAAAAGACGGACACAGGTCGCCGTCCACCAGGAATGTTGTTCCATTCAGAAATATAGACCGTCTCTCTCTCTCTCTCTCTCTCTCTCTCTCTCTCTCTCTCTCTCTCTCTCTCTCTCTCTCTCTCCATTAATTACAGAGACTGTGTGAGTGTGAATGAGGGTGATTATCCACGGCCGGCAGAGCACCGGGTATTCTGCGCCCGCGTCGGCTGGCCTTTGAGGGTCCCCGTTTAATTGAAGACTTCACTCAAAGGGAGACTATTTATAGTAGGAAGCCATTATGCACTTTTCTGTAGGCAAACAATCCAGCGGAGAATGTGTTTTGTCACGCGCTGGTTCCACCGGCCGCGACAAAGCTCCAGGGTGACCCACGGAGTGATGTGACCGTTACTGCTGCTTCCCCTGTGGAACGCCCTGCATAACCCGACCCAAAGGATGACCCAGAAACTGACCCAATACCTGACCCAGAAGATGACCCAGAAGATGACCCAGAACCTGACCGAGAAGATGACCCAGAAGATGACCCACAAGCTGACCCAGGCATGGGGCTGCCACATGACCTGTGCTTTCTAGGTAAATGCACGTCAACACAGAAGAGCTGCCTGAACACCCTGGACGACGCTCCACGCGTCCCAGACTCTTCTCCCTTCTCTAAAACACCCTGGACGACGCTCCACGCGTCCCAGACTCTTCTCCGCGCGTCCCAGACTCTTCTCCCTTCCCTAAAACGCCCTGGACAACGCTCCCTGCGTCCCAGACTCTTCTCCCTTCCCTAAAACGCCCCGGACGACGCTCCACGCGTCCCAGACTCTTCTCCCTTCCCTAAAACGCCCTGGACGACGCTCCACGCGTCCCAGACTCTTCTCCCTTCCCTAAAACACCCTGGACGACGCTCCACGCGTCCCAGACTCTTCTCCCTTCCCTAAAACGCCCTGGACGACGCTCCACGCGTCCCAGACTCTTCTCCCTTCCCTAAAACACCCTGGACGACGCTCCACGCGTCCCAGACTCTTCTCCCTTCCCTAAAACGCCCTGGACGACGCTCCACGCGTCCCAGACTCTTCTCCCTTCCCTAAAACGCCCTGGACGACGCTCCACGCGTCCCAGACTCTTCTCCCTTCCCTAAAACACCCTGGACGACGCTCCACGCGTCCCAGACTCTTACATGACTCTTACTAGTAGAGCTACACAAGCTTCCACTAATGCTGATTGTCTTGTTCCAAAGCCCAGCAGCTCATCTGGACGCCAGTCTGCCTTCTCAGAAAAGAAAGGGGAGAAAACTCTGGAATTCTCTCCCTTCCCACTGAACTACCCATTCAAACCAGGAAATCTGTGTCAAATCTCTGTCGTTTTAGATTTTAGCTAAAAAAATGTAAAATGATTAAACATTTCTCAAACCCTTTAAAAAGTGATCCAAATATAGCAGATGGTGAGCTTGCATGTCTGCTATTTTCGAGAACAACTGTTCTAAAAACATTGCAGCTGTTGTGCTGCTTACACACACACATACAGTACCTACACACACTGCATACACACACACACACATACAGTACCTACACACACTGCATACACACACACACACATACAGTACCTACACACACTGCATACACACACACACACACACACACACACACACACACACACACACACACACACACATACTGTACCTACACACACTGCATACACACACACACACACACACACACACACACACACACACACACACACACATACTGTACCTACACACACTGCACACACACACACACACACACACACACACACACACACACACACACACACACACACACACACACACACACATACTGTACCTACCTACACACACAGTCAAGCATTGGAGCACTGCAGGCACCACTCTAAACACATTACTCTTACGACCAACACACAGATGTGATTTTAAAGTCCTACTGATCACGTATAAAGCCTTACATGAGCACTAAGAGTTGAGGCATTACATTTTGTATAACATGGTTCTATTGTGAACATAGCAGATCTACATGCTCACAACGCCTCGCAACGCGGTTATTTTCACAATTTCTCTAATCTTTGACAATATGTCTCTAATATTTGACAATTTGGACAATGTTTAATTTGTCATTTTAGAGGTATTAAAAAGTCCTTAAAGGGGAAGACCACCCATTTTCAATATTGAACTATGTCATTAATATACCTTAGAGGAGTTGTGTGGAAATAAATAAAAAGTTCCCCCTCTTCTGTGTTGCCTAGAACTGGATGATTGACTTTGGGGTTTGCATTGCAAATTACAACTTGATGACATCACACATTGTACTTTACAATACAAACCCCCAAAATCAATCCTCCAGTTCTAGGCAACACAGAAGAGGGGGAACCTTTTTATTATGTCCACACAACTCCTCTAAGGTATATTAATGACATAGTTCAATATTCAAAATGGGGTGGTCTTCCCCTTTAAATTGTCATTTTAGAAATGTGCAGATACCCTCTATACACTTAAACGTTATGTTGGTTTGTTTACTGTTGAGTGAGAAAACAATGTTGCACATTAAGTTAATCATCTGGGGACCACCCCGAAATAATTTGGGGACCCCCCTGGGGGTCCCGACCCACAGGTTGAGAACCACTACAGTATAAATAAATCCATTATCCTTATGGTTACCTGGCTCTGCGAAGGTGATGACCTCAGACGGCGGTTCGGGGGGCTGGGGGTCCGCCTCGGCCCCCCCGATGCCCCCGTCCCGTAGGATCTCCACGGAGCCGTCCTCGCCCACCAGCGCCACCTGCAGCTTGCGGATGGCGTTGAGCAGGGCGGCGCGCGGCACGGCGCGGTGCGAGGTGAGGTTGGGCCGCCCGCCCAGGTGCAGCATGCTCAGGATGTGAGTCTTCACCGCCTCCACCATGTCTGAGGAGACCAGGGAGGAGGAGGAGGAGTTGATCCTCACCGAGGAGGAGGAGCAGGAGGAGCATGAGGAGGGGGAGGGGGAGGGGGAGGAGTCCTCTCCTGGGGACAGGGGGGGGGGGGGGGATTTGGACAGAAAATCATGATTTTTGATCTAGCCGTGGATGGAAAAAGTACACACATGTTTTACTTAAAGGCCCGCTGGCACGCCCCGAAATTATAATAGTATGATACAGTAGGTCACATGGTCTCTCTGAAAACTCTGAAAACAGTCTGAAACTCATGTCCCAGTGTAATCTGCCCCTCGCCCTCCTCTATATTAACCACTTGAACCCATATTCCCATATTCTTAGAACTTAAGCCAACAATAGCCGATCTACAAGCTCACAATGAGGCGTTGTGAGCTTAGATCGGCTATTTTCAGCAAAGGTTTTCCTTTCTACAGGTTTGGTGTAGGGGGGGGGGGGGGGGGGGGGGGGGGGGGAGCAGACTAAGTGCAGAGTGAAAGGTCAGGTATCGATGTGGTTCAAGTAGTTACTGTAAATATCTGAAAACATGAATCCAAAAGGGACCGTACCTATGCTCCCCAGGTTCTATGTTCCCCATTTACCCCCCAAAAAAAGGTTCTATGTTCCCCAGGTTCTATGTTCCCCATTTACCCCCCCAAAAAAGGTTTCTATGTTCCCCAGGTTCTATGTTCCCCATTTACCCCCCCAAAAAAGGTTCTATGTTCCCCAGGTTCTATGTTCCCCAGGTTCTATGTTCCCCAGGTCCTATGTTCCCCATTTACCCCCCCAAAAAAGGTTCTATGTTCCCCAGGTTCTATGTTCCCCAGGTTCTATGTTCCCCAGGTTCTATGTTCCCCAGGTTCTATGTTCCCCAGGTCCTATGTTCCCCATTTACCCCCCCAAAAAAGGTTCTATGTTCCCCAGGTTCTATGTTCCCCACTTACCCCCATCAAAAAGGTTCTATGTTCCCCGCTCAACTTACAATAGGTTCTATGTTCCCCAGGTTCTATGTTCCCCAGGTTCTATGTTCCCCACTCATCCAAAAATGCAGGAAACATTCCTTTATAATTATTAATAACAACTCAAAACACCCAATAATGGGGAGAGATTACGAATACTAGTGGGACAGGGGGCACTAGGGACATCTGGACACCATACTTTTGTCATGTCTGGGCATCTGGACGAGTGGGCACCTGGACATCTGGGCAATAGGGACATGTGGGCATTTGGACGAGTGGGCACATAGACGGGTGGGCACTTAGGGGTGGAGACATCTGGGCACCTGGGCAAGATGTCCCACCATTTCCTGCATTTGAGTGGGGAACATACTATTTTTTTTGTGGGGAACATACAGTAGATCCTGTTTTTGGTTGAGAGGGGAATATAGAACCTTTTTGTGGGGGAAGTGGGGAACATAGAACCTGGACCGTACCTGTGTTCCCCTCCTGGTCAGTGGAACCAACAGTACCTGTAGGAGGAGGAGGAGGAGGAGGTGTGGGGGATCCAGACACCATGAGGAGGAGAAGTCCTGAAGACGTCATCATCAACAGACCCAGCCAGACACCTCCAGTCCAGGACCCCATGATGTCTCTCTCTCTGTGTCTCTGTGTCTCTCTACCTCTCTCTCTCTCTCTCTATCTATCTCTCTCTCTCTCTCTCTCTCTCTCTCTCTCTCTCTCTCTCTCTCTCTCTCTCCAAACCCTAAGATGCTGTCTGTCTGTCTGTCTGTCTCTCTCTCTCTCTCCAAACAGGAGAGTGTTTTTTGCAGGTTGTTCAGTCCGAGTATATCAAAAAGGCAACTGGCTTAAGCAGGCCGAAGCTTGTGATTGGCTGCGCAGAGGTGACTAAAGTCTGGGGGGCGGAGATACACCTAAACCTACCTTAACCCTAAACCTAACCTTAACCCTAAACCTAACCTTAACCCTAAACCTAACCTTAACCCTAAACCTAACCTTAACCCTAAACCTAACCTTAACCCTAAACCTAACCTTAACCCTAAACCTAACCTTAACCCTAACCTAACCTCGTTAAAACTAACGCTGGTGATTGCTAACCTGGTGAAACGCTAACCTGCTGACGCTGGTGAATGCTCTCTCTCTCTCTCTCTCTCTCTCTCTCTCTCTCTCTCTCTCTCTCTCTCCCCAACACCTCAGATGCTGTCGAGGACGCTGTGGTCCGACAACCGCGATACAGACCAGAGTCCCCGCCCGGACGAGTGGGCTTACACTGGATTCTGAGTGGGGCTCTGAACATCAGAGGCAGCGCCACAGATCACGGGTCCGCAGCAGTGTGCCGACGGGCCGGTATTCCGACACTAAAACTAACCCTAACTCTACCCCCCAACCCTAAACCTAACCTCAGTAAACCTTACCTCAGTAACTAACCTGCCGACGCTAAGTAACTAACCTGCCTTACGCTAAGTAACTAACCTGCTAACTAACCTGCCGACTCTAGTCGGAACAGCGGATAGTCGGGATAGTGAGCGGACCCCACAGATCACGTCCAACCCAGATTTGGATAAAAAAAAAATCTCAAATGCGTTCTCCTGCTATGCCGCAAAAACTGTGGAACACTTTACCGAAGGCCTTAAAGGAGCACCAATCCCTAACACCGAAAAGCCACTTAGAGGCTGAAACTGTACATTTTCCTATGCAAACTTCTAATAAAGTCTTCAATCAATCCATCATCTATCAATCATTCAATCAACCAATCAATCAATAGACAAGGTGGCGAAGGCAGTCCTGAGGACGAGACGAGGCGGTTTGCCTTTGACACACAGACGGCGGTGAGGGGAAACACTAAGGATGCCCAGCTGTGAGGAGAATGGAGATGTGACTGGATACACACACACACACACACACACGCACACACACACACACACACACACACACACACACACACACACACACACACAGATGAATGGTTAACTGTGGGCTTGCACACGTATGTTATCTTCATTATTTCTTTATTATATATCAGTCATGTTTGAGAACCACTGAACTAAACTATTAACACTAGTTAACTAGAATATTAATTAACACTAGTTAACACTGGAAACCACCGGTCTGGACAATAGCCTAGTGCATCTGCCTCTGGTCTGCTACAACTAGTTATCAACTAGTAAACACTGCTAGACAACTAGTTATGACTTCTACAACTAGTTATCAACTAGTAAACACTGCTAGACAACTAGTTATGACTTCTAGACAACTAGTTATCACTGCTCGACAACTAGTTAACACTGACAACTAGTTATCACTGCTAGACAACTAGTTTAACACTGACAACTAGTTATCACTGACAACTAGTTATCACTGCTAGACAACTAGTTATGACTTCTAGACAACTAGTTATCACTGCTAGACAACTAGTTATGACTTCTAGACAACTAGTTATCACTGCTAGACAACTAGTTATGACTTCTAGACAACTAGTTATCACTGCTAGACAACTAGTTATGACTTCTAGACAACTAGTTATCACTGCTAGACAACTAGTTATGACTTCTAGACAACTAGTTATCACTGCTCGACAACTAGTTAACACTGACAACTAGTTTTCACTGCTCGACAACTAGTTAACACTGACAACTAGTTATCACTGCTAGACAACTAGTTAACACTGACAACTAGTTATCACTGCTCGACAACTAGTTAACACTGACAACTAGTTATCACTGCTAGACAACTAGTTTAACACTGACAACTAGTTATCACTGACAACTAGTTATCACTGCTAGACAACTAGTTTAACACTGACAACTAGTTATCACTGCTAGACAACTAGTTATCACTTCTGGTAAACAGATTAACGTCAGGTCCGACCAACAACAAGATGCAAGTAGTGGATCTGGAGCTGTTGTTCATAAAAACTGTATATTTATAGAATTGTTGTTAATATAAGTAACTTGTTAACAGTAGCAGTGATGATAGCAGCAGTAGCAGCAGCAGCAGCAGTAGTCTAGTGTTAGAAGTTGTATTGATACCAGCAGCATTAGAAGAAGCAACATTACAAGAAGCCAGTAGTCAATAGAAGCTGTATCAATGGTAGGAGTCAGACTAGCAGTAGCACTAGTAACAGTATTAATTGTAGTTGAGGATGAAGTATTAACAGTAGTTGAGTATTAATACTTACTGTATGTCAGGAGCAGGTCTGGTCTCTGTGCTCACACTGTGTGTAATGAGTCTGGACGAGAGAGCAACTCTCTCTCTCTCTCTCTCTCTCTCTCTCTCTCTCTCTCTGTCTCTCTGTCTCTCTCACCTCTCTCTCTCTCACCTCTCTCTCTCTCTCTCTCTCTCTCTCTCTCTCTCTCTCTCTCTCTGTCTCTCTGTCTCTCTCTCTCTCTGTCTCTCTGTGTATGTCTCTCTCTCTCTCTCTCTCTCTCTCTGTCTGTCTGTCTGTTTGTTCGTCTCTCTCTCTCTCTCTCTCTCTCTCTCGCTCTGTCTGTGTCTGTCTGTCTCTCTATCTCTACCTCTCACTCCCCTCTCTCTCTCTCTCTCTCTCTCTCACACACACACACACACACACACACACACACACACACACACACACACACACACACACACACACACACACACACACACACACACACACACACTCGTTGTCATTATAATTGCTGTATGGTTATTGTGAAACTGACAGATAGTGTTGTGTATTCACCTTGCTGATGACAATAGAACAGCACCCTCTACTGGCTGAGAGTTTTGATTGATTGATTGAAGACTTTATTGTCAGTTTGCATAGGAAAAGGTACAGTTTCATGACGGTACAGTTCACTGGTACAAGGTCTACTAAAAGGAGATCCATGAAAAGACTAAGCTTATTTCCACAGGAAACCATTTAAGTATCTCATATAAGAGACGCAACAGCACCTCCCTCTGCCTGCCTGCCAGGGCCAGACTGGGTTAAAATCATGGTTAAAATGGAGTTTGAAGTTACAATGGGTGTGTATGGGGCCTGGAGGGCCTGATAACATTTACATCAAATATCTAAATACTGAATCAAGCAAATTAAAAACTATCCAGGGTGTTCATAAAAGCCTGATTAGACAATAAAATTACCAAAAGTTTTTTTGAAAGTGAAATATCCCTTTAAGTATTTCATTTGCAACAACCCATTACTGTAACTCTGAGCAGGCACATGCACACATAGACATGAAAGGGGGCTTGAGCCCCTGCCCTTTTATCTGTCTGTAAAAAAATGCCCTCTCCAGACCATGAATGCAGTTTTTACTATGGTGAAAGAAATGTAGATGCCCCCTCTTTCCATGCCATACCTGAAGGCAGCGTTCAAGAGAATTGCCTTGTCCAAACTTTCCTGAACTTGAATGCAGCATCTTATGTTGAAAGAATTGTCCTCTCTGTGTAGAAATACTGCCTGCACAGATAATGTGTTGGTTTCACCAGGAGTGGAGTAACACCAGCAAACTGAAAGCAATGTGTGTGTGTGTGTGTGTGTGTGTGTGTGTGTGTGTGTGTGTGTGTGTGTGTGTGTGTGTGTGTGTGTGTGTGTGTGTGTGTGGGTGCGTGCGTGCGTGCGTGCGTGCGTGCGTGCGTGCGTGTGTGTGTGTGCACAGTCCCATGGGATGCACCATTGTGGCGCGGGGCTGAAAGGACCCACTGTGTTTAAAGGACCCACTGTGTTTAAGGTCTCGTACTGCACAATGACCGCTAGGCCTCAGGGAACACACTCAGTGTCAGGGTCAGTGTCTCGTCAGGTTGGTTTAAGCCTTCAGGTAAGGCTGTCAGTGCACTCAGAGTTCAGATCAGGTCAATCTGACCCAACCTATACAACTAAGTGAGCTTTAGAGAATTCCAGACAGACGGCAACAGGAACGTGCTGGCCATTGGGAAAATCGGCCGGTTCATTCCCGGCCGGTCGAGGCCGGCCATTAGGAAAAAAAAGAAAAATAAATGTCGGCATTTGTTCCATTTTGGGGGCTGGGCGGCCAACAAAGTAAATCGTCACTGTCGGGCAGAAACCTCCTATCTCCAAGTTTCAAATTTGTAAATTGTTTTGCAAAGCAAAGCCCTGCTTCATCATACAAGGCCGTCGCACAAAAGTAGTGAAAACAGTAGAGCTACAAGCACACAACACCTCGCGCTGCGAGGCGTTGTGTGCTTGTGGATCGGCTGTTTTCACTAGTTTAAATCATTTTTAAAATGATAAATACAAAACAAACGGTTTTGGACATACAAGGTTTCCACCCGACAACGACAAAATATAACTCATGTAATTGCACACTGGCTTGTCACTTTGTCACAAATCTTTGAGTAGCAGCAGCGCTATAGCCTCTCCAACTCTTTTTCCCGGGCTGAATCAGGGGCCCAGCACGTCCCTGGACGGCAAACACCACCACCCTCCACGTGACGAGCCACGGTCAAGTTCACCAAGTATTGGAGTGTGTCTCCATTCCGACATGATGCCATTCCGACACCAACCCTATACCTAACCCTAACCTTAACCTCTATGGCAGGGGTCTTCAACGTTTTCAGGCTAAGGACACCTTAGTTGAGAGAGAGATGAAGCAGGGACCCCCACAAACTGTTCGTAAATTCCAAATAGTTTCATTGTTTGACAGCACAATCAGTGTATTGGATGGATACATGTCAATTTGTGTTTTCAGATATTTAACCACTTGAACCGTCAATACTTAATAAACTTGACCTTTCACTCTGTACTTAATCTGTTTCCCCCCCCCCCCCCCTGTACATTAAACCCCTTTGCCTAAAATAGCCGATCTACAAGCTCACTGCGAGGCGTTGTGAGCTTGTAGATCTGCTATTTTTGTCTAATGTTCTCAGGGGGAAAAAGTTTCTATCACACAAAGATTTGGAGGACCCCCTGTGGTAACTCTGAGGACCCCCTAGGGGTCCCGGACCCCCTGTTGAAGACCCCTGCTCTATGGAAGTGTTGCCACTCCGACAGTAAGAAGTCAATGTCGGAATGGCAGCATTTGGGAATGGAGAGCGGTGACCAGCGGTCCCCTGGAGTGTGTTATGGAGGAGTGTAATGTGTAATGAGACAGATACACAGTGTTGTTAAATGTGTAGAAGGATTGCTTTGCTATCATTTAGAATCTACTTGATCAGCAGAAATGGAACAACAGAAGATCATACTATGAAATGACAGAATCATCATCACTACCAATGGTTGGCAGTTGGGCACCAATATACTGTAGGCCTAATAATGAATGTTTATGATGAATAAGAAAAATGAATAGTTTGACCAGCAATGTAGTATGGGGATCATGTATGTGTAGTGATGTGAACACTGTCTGTCTGTGTGCGTTGTGTTGTGATAGAAGTCTCTGATGAAGCTTGGCAGCAGACATTCATTGGTGGTCACTGGCAGCACAGTCAAGACCAGCACAGCTTCACAATAGCAGAACATAAAGCTAAACTAGAAAAATAAAATACAAATCAGCATGTGTGCAGTGACATATACATCTCAATGTACAATTGCATTGTAAAGCCCGGATCATAGTCGGGTCCGCGGTGGAAGGCTATCCACCGCGGTGTAGTCTTTTCGAGTCTTTTTGAGTCATGAAACTACAACGTTACATCATTCCTCGCGAGTCCCAACACATCTCTTTGTTTTCACTATCAGACAGACAGGCTCTACACCCCGTTCACTGATTGGTCGACCTGAACCGGTCTAGACGGGGTAAAGGACTTCACCGTGGGCCGTGACTATGATGGCCTGCACTTATTTTCTGACTTGAGGTGGAAAGCTTTACAGACATTGAAAATAGCTTTTATCACGCTAAATAACAGGAGCTCAGATTTATCAACGTGTCTTCTCCATGCAGACTGGGAAGAGGGAACGGGGTTTGCTTCCCAAGTCTGCAGGGACACATGGGGGGGGGGGGGAGAGGAGGTCTCAGTCAAGGAAGGTCAAGCAGGAAGGGACACATGGGCGTGGTCAGTGACCACGGCTATGCGCCATGACGCTTTCGGTGGCGGAAGTCTGTGAATAACATTGGAATCTATGAGCACCGACTGGGACAGCTCATGAACAAAATAATGATTCTGAACGATAGAGACCTTTGTTGTATAATCGCTCCAGGAATATAAAAGAGGATTTATCACAGGTATTTTATTTTTACAATCACACGCTTTTCAATGTGCACGGTACAAAATGTTATCGAGGCAAGTATAGTTTCTGTCTCTGAGATATCACAAGATTTGGATTCCAGACAGGGAATGGTGGAGAGTCTCGCGATACTAGCTAGTTCAGAAACGTACTTTGTGCTCTTTAGATGCCTCTACAATGTTATACAGTGTACACGTCAAAAAGCAACACAGCAGAAAACAATGTGTGACATGTCTTCTTTTATAGTCCTGAGTTGAGTATTTTATAAAGGTCTCAATCGTTCAGAATTATTTTTTGTTCATGAGCTGTCCCGTGTCCCAGCCGCGCTCATATATAGACTCCAATGTTATTCACCCAACTTCCGGTGCTAGTTTTGCCACCGAGTGTGTCATGGCGCATGGCCGTGGTGCCAAAAAACACATCAGTGTCCTTTCTTGCTGAGACGTTCTTTGGTCTCAGGTAAAATACCGTAATACAGGTATTGCAAGTGGAATCACATTATCTGTTATGCGTCAATATTTCAACATTGGTCATGTGGGTGCGTTTGTCCAGTCACAGCAACATTCACTCTGCTGGCTGGCTGCCACATTGAGTTGTCCACAGGGGTGTCACACCAAATTCTGGGGGCATGAGCTTTAAATATTTTGTGCTTTAACTATTGAAAAATAGCAGATACAAGCTCACTGAGTGGCACTGAGTGTCGTGCTGCGAGCTTGTAGATCTGCTATTTTTGAAAAATCGTGAAAATTTGTGCAAGTCCTCTAAGGTTTTATTGAAAAACATGTTTCTATGTCAGTGGTGCTCAAACCTTTTCATGTGAAGGACCCCCATAAATGATATGTATTTGGTCACGGACCCCCATCTCAAAATATTTAGTTCCAGGGACCCCCCAGAAGCAACATTTTAGTTACAAATGTTTGCTTGAAAAAATACATATATTAAAAGATTTGTAAACATTTTCACGACTTTTCAAAAATAGCAGATCTACAAGCTCGCAGCGTGGCACTCGGTGCTTGTATATCTGCTATTTTGCTTGTATATCTGCTTAAGTATAAAATAATTAAGGCCCCTCCACCTTGGGCCCTAGTAACTCCGCTCTCATTTCTGACAAATATGAAGTGGCTACCCATCTTAACAAAACCTTTACCACCATGGCCCGTTCACTGGTCGAAAGACTGGTCGCCCCATCTGGGCGGTATGGTGTAAAATTTGTTAAGAAATTCTACAATAAACTGGGCGTCAGAAAAGACAGTTTTAAACTTGCCACAGTGACAACTGATGAAGTGTTTAAAAAACTGAGCGCCCTACCTCAACACAAGGCCACTGGCCTTGATAAAATTCCAGCTAGATATCTCAAAGATTCAGCCGCCACCATTGCTCCAATCATTACCCACATAATTAACCTTTCCATCGAACAGGGTCATGTCCCACAGAACTTCAAACTAGCAAAAGTAACCCCCCTGCATAAAAAAGGTAGCAAACTAGACCCTGGAAACTAACGTCCCGTTTCCATTCTTTGCTCCATATCCAAAGTCATGGAGAAAATAGTCTACGAACAGATTGCAAGATATCTCGATGAGAATAATCTGATTTACGAGTTCCAATCTGGATTCAGAAAATCTCATTCCACTGACACATGCCTTCAAACGCGAAGCGGATGACGGCAAATATAACGGCATGGTCATGATGGACCTCCAGAAGGCATTTGACACCGTAAATCATTCTATTCTGATTGAGAAACTAAAAGCCATCGGTCTTGACAGCGCAGCAGTGAGCTGGATGCAATCTTACCTGGTGGGGAGGGAACAGGTGGTGGAGATTAACGGTACCCTGTCCCCCACCCTCCCAGTAAGCTGTGGTGTTCCTCAAGGTAGCATACTGGGACCTCTGTTGTTCCTAATATACGTGAACGACATGGCATCTGCTTGTGACTGCAACCTGTTCCTGTTCGCGGATGACTCGGCTCTCCTAGTCTCGGGCAAGGACCACTTGCAGGTTGAAAAGAAACTTAACTCTGAACTAAGTAAGATCTGCGCATGGCTTAACGACAACAAATTATCAATTCACCTGGGAAAAACGGAGTCCATCCTCTTTGGATCAAATCATAACCTCAAAAAAGTCGATAACTTCACAATCAAAGTGGGTGACAAGGTCATAACACGAAAAAACGAAATCTCTTACTTAGGATGTATCCTTGAAGCTAATCTTTCCAGTGAAAAGATGACTTCTAAAGTAATAAATAAAATCAACCAACGAACTCGTTTCCTACAGAGGATCGCCCCGATGGTCAATTTCAACACACTGAAGACCATAGCTGGTGCAATAATCCAGCCCCTCTTTGACTACGGAGTCCACGTATGGTATCGTGACGCCCCACAAGCCCTGAAAACTAAACTCCAAACAGCCCAAAATAAACTAATTACGGTCCTGCTTAACCTTCCCTATCAGACTCACCTCACCGCTACTCACCAGTTAAGAGTGGGGTGGCTCAGAGTAGATGACAGAGTACAGCAACTTGCAATGGGCCTGGTGTACAAGATACACTACACCACTATGATACCCAAGTACCTGTCAAAATACTTTATAAACATTAAGGATGTCCATAATTACAACACCAGAGGCAGCGCTACAGATCACTTTCAACCCAGAGTCAAAACCAACAAAGGGTCAAACTCTTTTTTTCTGCTATACCACCAAAATGTGGAAAGCCTTACCGAAGGCCATAAAGGAATGTGGATCACTAGCATCCTTTAAAATTGCCCTGAAAAACCACTTACAGGCAGCAGCCGTTTGCAACTGGTAAAAAAAACGAATCTAGCCCAACCCTACCCTCCCCTGCCCCTTCTTTGTATATACTTACTGTTTGTTTAGACTCTTTTTTTTTGTTCTCTCATTTTTCTTTTCTTTACATATCTACTGCATAGTACTGTGTTCTATTCGTCTGTCATTCAATGTTATATGAGATACTTAAATGGTTTCCTGTGGAAATAAGCTTAGTCTTTTCATGGATCTCCTTTTAGTAGACCTTGTACCAGTGAACTGTACCGTCATGAAACTGTACCTTTTTCTATGCAAACTTCTAATAAAGTCTTCAATCAATCAATCAAAAAAAAAAAAAAAAAAAAAGAGTCTAAACAAACAGTAAGTAAAAGAAGGGGCAGGGGAGGGTAGGGTTGGGCTAGGTTAGTTTTTTTTTTACCAGTTGCGAACGGCTGCTGCCTGTAAGTGTTTTTTCAGGGCAATTTTAAAGGATGCTAGTGATCCACACTCCTTTATGGCCTTCGGTAAGGCTTTCCACATTTTGGTGGTATAGCAGAAAAAAGAGTTTGACCCTTTGTTGGTTTTGACTCTGGGTTGAAAGTGATCTGTGGCGCTGCCTCTGGTGTTGTAATTATGTACATCCTTAATGTTTATAAAGTATTTTGATAGGTACTTGGGTATCATAGTGGTGTAGTGTATCTTGTACACCAGGCCCATTGCAAGTTGCTGTAGGCCTACTCTGTTATCTACTCTGAGCCACCCCACTCTTAACTGGTGAGTAGCGGTGAGGTGCGTCTGATAGGGAAGGTTAAGCAGGACCCTGGTTGTAGTAGTCGCGTCAATGACTCGTCTCAAGTCAGATCTCGAGTCCAAATGTGCACTGACTCTGTCTCGTCTCGTTTTTTTCGCCCATGATCTGGACTCGGTCTCGGACTAACACACACACACACACACACACACACACACACACACACACACACACACACACACACACACACACACACACACACACACACATTGATTGATTGAAGACTTTATTAGAAGTTTGCATAGGAAAAGGTACAGTTTCATGACGGTACAGTTCACTGGTACAAGGTCTACTAAAAGGAGATCCATGAAAAGACTAAGCTTATTTCCACTGGAAACCATTGAAGTATCTCATATAACATTGAATGACAGACAA
The DNA here is from genome assembly GCF_963921795.1 of Nannobrachium achirus. NCBI lineage: Eukaryota > Metazoa > Chordata > Actinopteri > Myctophiformes > Myctophidae > Nannobrachium > Nannobrachium achirus. The sequence continues at coordinate 1,964,559 of NC_137814.1, forward strand.
ATAGAACACAGTACTATGCAGTAGATATGTAAAGAAAAACAAAAAAGAAAACAGTAAGTCTAAATAAACAGTATATACAAAGAAGGGGCAGGGGAGGGTAGGGTTGGGCTAGGTTAGTTTTTTACCAGTTGCGAATGGCTGCTGCCTGTAAGTGATTCTTCAGGGCAATTTTAAAGGATGCTAGTGATCCACACTCCTTTATGACCTTCGGTAAGGCTTTCCACATTTTGGTGGTATAGCAGAAAAAGGAGTTTGACCCTTTGTTGGTTTTGACTCTGGGTTGAAAGTGATCTGTGGCGCTGCCTCTGGTGTTGTAATTATGGACATCCTTAATGTTTATACAGTATTTTGACAGGTACTTGGGTATCATAGTGGTGTAGTGTATCTTGTACACCAGGCCCATTGCAAGTTGCTGTACTCTGTCATCTACTCTGAGCCACCCCACTCTTAACTGGTGAGTAGCGGTGAGGTGAGTCTGATAGGGAAGGTGAAGTAGGACCCTAATCAGTTTATTTTGGGCTGTTTGGAGTTTAGTTTTTAGGGCTTGTGGGGCGTCACGATACCATACGTGGACTCCGTAGTCAAAGAGGGGCTGGATTATTGCACCAGCTATGGTCTTCAGTGTGTTGAAATTGACCATCGGGGCGATCCTCTGTAGGAAACGAGTCCGTTGGTTGATTTTATTTATTACTTTAGAAGTCATCTTTTCACTGGAAAGATTAGCTTCAAGGATACATCCTAAGTAAGAGATTTCGTTTTTTCGTGTTATGACCTTGTCACCCACTTTGATTGTGAAGTTATCGACTTTTTTGAGGTTATGATTTGATCCAAAGAGGATGGACTCAGTTTTTCCCAGATGAATTGATAATTTGTTGTCATTAAGCCATGTGCAGATCTTACTTAGTTCAGAGTTAAGTTTCTTTTCAACCTGCAAGTGGTCCTTGCCCGAGACTAGGAGAGCCGAGTCATCCGCGAACAGGAACAGGTTGCAGTCACAAGCAGATGCCATGTCGTTCACATATATTAGGAACAACAGAGGTCCCAGTATGCTACCTTGAGGAACACCACAGCTTACTGGGAGGGGGGGGGGACAGGGTACCGTTAATCTCCACCACCTGTTCCCTCCCCACCAGGTAAGATTGCATCCAACTCACTGCTGCGCTGTCAAGACCGATGGCTTTTAGTTTCACACACACACACACACACACACACACACACACACACACACACACACTCATCATGAGTCCACTCCCTGCAAGCACATCAGGACCTGGACCAATCAGTGACGTCTCCATTGGGGCCAGATCAAAGCCCATCTTGTTTTAAGCCTAAATAGCCTATTAATTATCACTATTATGTAATCAAAAAATCACACCCGTGTGAACTGAGCGGTGGTTTACCCACCTCATAGATCATGTGTACCGATTTTTGTGACATTTGAAGAAAATATGTAGGAAAAGGAGCAAAAAGTGTGTTTTGGAGAAAATTCAAGATGGCGGAAAATCTATCCTGGCGCAAATGGGCGTGGCCTATATGGGGAGATGCGTCTTGACCCAAGGAATCCAGGGAAAAAATAATTTTAATTTTCCGATCTACGGTTCAAGAGTTACGGGGCAAAACGTAAAGTGGGCCGTTATAGCGCCACCATGAGGCCGAGTGATGTAATTATTTTTTGATTCATTCTTAAAATCATTATGAATCTCCTCTCCGAGGTTTGAAACTGTAGCTCCTATGGTTTACGAGAGAAAAATACTTGAAAGTGATTTCTTGCATTGTCCCATTATAAGTCAATGGGGACAATTAAGCGTCGTTTTTTGCCGATTACGTCGGCATGGTAAGGCGGATCGGAACGAAAGGTAATAGCACACCATTCCCGGCCGAGCCGCACATTTTGATGTATATATTGCGCGAGTGGCGTAAATGGTGCGGCACTAGTTACGCGCCGAAGTTTAGGCTACATACAGACACGGACGGACGGACGGACGGAGACCCACACACACGGCCACGTATAGGAGCGTTGTGACCACCGCTCAAAAATCAAATATGAGTATGACAATGCACTCAAGATGACCTAGCCTGAAAAGGACACATGATGGCGCCATTGCACTTACTATGTAATGTAGGCCTACCAACATCACTGCAGTGTGGTTGGACATCACTGTAGTTTACACACCTTAATACAAGTGTCCTTACTCCCTTTACCTTCCTCTGTAAACTGTTAATAAAGTAATCAATCAATCAATCAATCAATCAATCAATCAATCAATCAATCAATCAATGAGCCTTTGCATTGTGGCATGGGGACATTTAAAGTGCACAGGACTGAACATCATATTTATAATAATAACCATAGCTGTATGATAATAACCCCCCCCCCCCCCCCCCCCCATTTCAAAGCAACTGTCACAACTAATGAAGTAGGCCTAATTTCTCTTCAATTGGTCATTATCTCATTTAAGCTAATGCTTTTGTGTTGTTTTTTTCTCCAAACCACAAATGGACATAAAAGGCATTCTATCAAGCATATCAAAATAAAAGCTCGGTGCCCAGGGAGAAGCAGCAACAGTTGTTTATTTGATATGCTGGTGTAACCGCTCACACACACTGTTCAGTTCCTTGTCAATCACAAAAACGTTTTATTCTATTTTATTTTATTTTATTTATTTTCAGTTTTACTGTGTTCGTTTAAAGCTGTCTTTATTAAACTAAAATCCTGTCTGGGTTAATAAAGCAGCCTTATTGTTATGCTAGATCTATAAGATGTATTAATATAGGCCTATAATTAATAATATTTAACACAGCACCTTGCGTGAGCGTGTAACAAAATCATGCTTTTATTTTGAAAACCGTCTTACCGGCAGATGTAACACGGGGCTCGGTGACCTATCGAAGTCTGTTACCAACTTACAATGTTTCACCCCCTAAAAAAGTTATGTTCCCAAGTTCCCAACTCAAATGCAGGAAATAGTGGGACATTTGGGCATTAAGAACATGTGGGCAATCCTAGTTTAGGTGCCCACTTGTCCAGTTGTACAGGTGTCCACAAGTCCCTAGTGCCCAGATCCTAAGTGCCTACTCATCCAGATGCCCACATGTCCCTATGTGCCCAGATGTCCAGGTGCCCAGTCATAACAAAAATATGGTGTGTGTGCCAGCGGCTACGTCATTGTAGTCCTTAGCGGCCATTTCTTGGGTAAAAACACAGGTGTTTCAATTGTTTGATTGCATAGAACTAATGCTATAGTCTAATCAGAACACCTGTGTAAGGCTGTGTTTACCCAAGAAATGGCCACTCTTAGAACTACATTTGGCACACCCTATAGTTCCCCCCTGTCCCACTAGTATTTGTAATTTCTCCCCATTATGTTCCATTGAGTGTGTTTAGAGTTATTAATAACGGGATTTAATGAATGTTTCCTGTATTTTTGGATAAGCGGGGAACATAGAACTTTTTTTTTTTTTTTTTTTAAGCAGGGAACATAGAACCATTTTTAATGGGGCAAATGGGGATTCTGGGGAACATAGAACCTGGGGAACATAGAACCTGGGGAACATAGGTAGCCTGGTGTTCGTTCACAACGGGCCGTTTGGTTTCCGCCTAAAGCACGGAAACCACTAGAAGAAACGGCGTCGCTTTGATTTGGTTTCCCCGTTTGTTTCCCCAATCCCTATTAAAATGCTCCAGTAGACTAGTGTAGTCTTGCCAGTCGCTAACAGTTGGACTAAAAGATGCATGTACCAAAGGAATTTTTCAAAAGCAAAACTACTTTGCACGGGGGCACGGTGGCGCAGTGGTTGAGCTTCGCCTCACAGCTAGAAGGTCCTGGGTTCGTTTCCCACCGGGGGACGCTGTGGGTGCTGGGGGCGTGTTCATCCCTCCGCGTCATCAGTGCCCACAACCTAGGTGGGGTCGGCAATAGGGCCTTTCTGTGTGGAGTTTGCATGTTCTCCCCGTGTCTCCTAGCCTGTCCTAGGGTTGATACCCTCACAAAAACATGCAGTAGTCCTGGTTTCTATACTACCTCCCCCTAGCCAGCCGGGTGCTCCCCAATTCCCCTGGCGCGGCAGGGGGAGAGCGGAAACCAGGACTACAGGTTAGGTAGTTGGCACTGGGTGAGAAAATGGGTTGCAATCAAGGAGTTTATTAGGTAGGGCCTAAAAGTAGGCCTATGTCCTTGAGCGCAGGGGAATATTTTGGGTTAAAACGGAATCCGGTTTGATCTTTCCGGCAAACTGTAGTCCTTTGAGGACTACAACATGACGTGTTGTGGTTTCCGCTCCAGACCGGTTACAACCCCGAAAAGTGAAGTGATCCCAGACTAGAGAACCACAGGCTTATTAGCTTATTTCTCTCACACAAAACAAAACGTGGCAACACCTTCCGGTGTGGGTGGGTGGGGCCGTGTGGGACACCGGATTCAACGGGTCACCAGAGGCGGTGTAACTCACCCCACCAGCAGAACAGTAGTGAGTGTACTTGTTCCTGTGTGTATGTGTGTGTGGGGTGTGTACTGTGTACTACATGTGTGTGTATGGTGTGTGTGTATGTGTGTGTGCTGGCTAGCTGCTAGCTGCTCTGTGGTAGAGCAGCACACTGAGGCTCAGTAGAGGTGGTAGGGCTTGTAGATCTGGTGTTATAATGACCATGGGAGAGACCACCAGTGAAGAGCTTGAAGATCTGCTCCACTTCTGCGTCACAGAGCTGCCCAGGGCCGGATATAACGTCATGGAGGAGATACGACGTCAGGGCAAGCTGTGTGACGTCACACTGAAGGTAGCAAGAGACACACACACACACACACACACACACACACACACACACACACACTGCTAGCTGCTGATGCTAAGCTAACACTCTCTGAATGTAAACACACTGTGAGGAGGGGAAGCTAAGGCTAACTAACATGCATTGGTCCGACATCCCATTAGTCCGACACTGGTGAACGCTATCCTGGTGAATTCTAACCCTAAGTACCCTAAATAACCAATGTCGGACTAATGAGATGTCGGAATTGTGTGCAGTCCCCCATGTAAACTCACTGTGAGGAGATGCTAGGCTAGGCTAGCTCAAACCTGCACATTTCAAGGTCTCTACCCTTAACTCTGACAGGGTACAAATGGAACCAAATGGACCCTGGCGGGTCCTTTCTGTTCCATTTGTACCCTGTCAGAGTTACTGGACCTGTAAGGGTCCATTTAGACCCCCATAAAGGTACCCACACAGAGACCCTGGAATCACACTGTTGGAAGCACTGTGGCTAGCACTGTGCTAAGCTAACAGGCTAAGTTCATCACTCTCATTGAACACACACATACATTTGTTTTGATTGATTGAATACTTCAGGGGTCTTCAACGTTTTCAGGCCAAGGACCCCTTAGCTGAGAGAGAGATGAAGCAGGGACCCCTTAGTTGAGAGAGAGAGATGAAGCAGGGACCCCTTAGCTGAGAGAGAGATGAAGCAGGGACCCCTTAGCTGAGAGAGAGATGAAGCAGGGACCCCTTAGTTGAGAGAGAGATGAAGCAGGGACCCCTTAGCTGAGAGAAAGATGAAGCAGGGACCCCTTAGCTGAGAGAGAGATGAAGCAGGGACCCCTTAGTTGAGAGAGAGATGAAGCAGGGACCCCTTAGCTGAGAGAGAGATGAAGCAGGGACCCCTTAGTTGAGAGAGAGATGAAGCAGGGACCCCTTAGTTGAGAGAGAGATGAAGCAGGGACCCCTTAGTTGAGAGAGAGATGAAGCAGGGACCCCTTAGCTGAGAGAGAGAGATGAAGCAGGGACCCCTTAGTTGAGAGAGAGATGAAGCAGGGACCCCTTAGTTGAGAGAGAGATGAAGCAGGGACCCCTTAGCTGAGAGAGAGATGAAGCAGGGACCCCTTAGTTGAGAGAGAGATGAAGCAGGGATCCCTTAGCTGAGAGAGAGATGAAGCAGGGACCCCTTAGTTGAGAGAGATTTGAAGCAGGGCCCCCCACAGCCTGTTCATAGATTCCATATAGTTTCATCGTTTGACAGCACAATCATCAGTGTATTTTGGATTCATGTCAATTTGTGTTTTCAGATATTTAACCACTTGAACCATCAATACTTAATAAACTTGACCTTTCACTGTACTTAGTCTGCTCTTTTTCCCCTCTACACCAAACTGACTCCCCAAATGATTTTTTTGGGGTCCCCAGATGATTAACTTAATGTGCAACATTGTTTTCTCTCTCAACAGTAAACAAACCAACATATTTGTTTAGTCTATACTTTATAGAGGGTATCTGCATATTTCTAAAGTGACACTTTGAGGACTTTTTTTAATGGCTTTTTTAATGACAAATGAAATATTGTTGAAATTGTCAAATATTAGGGAGAAATTGTGAAAATAGCAGATCTACATGCTCACAACGCCTTGCAACTAAGAGTTGAGGCAGCATTTTGCCTCAACTGTTAGTGCTCGTTAGGGTGTATTTTGGGGGTCCCGGACCCTGTCTAGGGCTGTCACCATTATGACATTTTACATGACCATTTATTGCCACTCAAATAATTGTGATAGACCCTATTCACGGTCCGCACGCGCACTCAGCACATTTCTCAGCAACTTCCTGGTGCTGACGTCAGTTTAGAAGGGTAAAATAACACAGATATTGCTGGACTTAAAGCCAACAAATCATTATTTCAAACGGTAAAGTAAATTGTAACGCTTTGTGCCTTTTACTATCTTGTGTTCTTGATCATGCTAGCCGTATTTTATACTTTACTATTCGGAAATTGCATTAAATTTGCGATTTCTGTGTTAACTCTATGGGCTTTTAGCAGGGTTTACCCTTCAACCGTGACGTCAGCAACAGGATGTTGCGTAACGTGAATTTGGTCAATTAAAGATTTAATTGTGTTTTTGTCACTGACAATTACATTTCTGTTTGTCATTGAAGTTGCACAATGCACATGTCAGATAATATGACAAACTAAATATACAAATTGTGATATCGTCCTCCGTCATGCACTGGGATCAATTCACCTTTTATTTGCTGAGCTGCTTATTCGGTACCATTTAAACCCTCTATTGGTAAAACTTACTTATAATATACTTGATAGTATACAGTCTTTATTCGGTACCATTTAAACCCTCTATTGGCAAAACTTACTTATAATATACTTGATAGTATACAGTCCTTATTCGGTACCATTTAAACCCTCTATTGGTAAAACTTACTTATAATATACTTCATAGTATACAGTCTTTATTCTCACTCTCTACCAAAGAAATGCCGATCTACAAGCTCACAGCGCGTCTGTGACTCGTTGTGAGCTTGTAGATCTGCTATTTTTGACAAATGTTCAATATGCAGTGCTCTTTATATCATACACCAGGGGTCTTCAACAGGGGGTCCGGGACCCCTAGGGGGTCCTCAAGAGTTGCTAGTCCTCAAGAGTTACTACAGGGGGTCCTCCAAATCTTTGAGTGATAGAAACTTTTTTTTCTTCTTTTTTATATTAACCACTTGAACCCTAGTGTCCATATTCTGAGAACTTTAGCCAAAAATAGCCGATCTACAAGCTCACAACGCCTCGCAGCAGAGGTTTGGTGTAGAGGGGAAAAAGAGCAGACTAAGTACAGTGAAAGGTCAAGTTTATTAAGTATTGACGGTTCAAGTGGTTAAATATCTGAAAACACAAATTGACATGAATCCAAAATACACTGATGATTGTGCTGTCAAACAATGAAACTATATGGAATCTCTGAACAGGTTGTGGGGGTTCCTGCTTCATCTCTCTCTCAACTAAGGGGTCCCTGTCCCTGCTTCATCTCTCTCTCAACTAAGGGGTCCCTGCTTCATCTCTCTCTCAACTAAGGGGTCCCTGCTTCATCTCTCTCTCAACTAAGGGGTCCCTGCTTCATCTCTCTCTCAACTAAGGGGTCCCTGCTTCATCTCTCTCTCAACTAAGGGGTCCCTGCTTCATCTCTCTCTCAACTAAGGGGTCCCTGCTTCATCTCTTTCTCAACTAAGGGGTCCCTGGCCTGAAAACGTTGAAGACCCCTGACATACACAACATGAATAATCTTCTGTTGCAGAGTAGAGTGTGGTTGTTGTCTGCTGTAAGCTGCATTATTATAATCTGCCAGCTTTATCTATCTGTGACATCACTGGCTAGGATAATCTCTATAGCAACCTGTCTAATTATTACAACTAGTACTACACATGGTTACTATAGCAACCTGTCTAATTATTACAACTAGTACTACACATGGTTACTATAGCAAACTGTCTAATTATTACAACTAGTACAGTCTTATTAAAACCATGTTCAGATGATTACACAGGGGTCTTCAACCTTTTCAGGCCAAGGACCCCTTAGTTGAGAGAGAGATGAAGCAGGAACCCCCACAACCTGTTCATAGATTCCATATAGTTTCATTGTTTGACAGCACAATCATCAGTGTATTTTGGATTCATGTCAATTTGTGTTTTCAGATATTTAACCACTTGAACCGTCAATACTTAATAAACTTGACCTTTCACTCTGTACTTAGTCTGCTCTTTTTCCCCTCTATACCAAACCTGTTTGCCGGAAATGGCTGATCTAAAAGCTCACAGCAGCGCAAGGCGTTGTGAGCTTGTAGATCTGCTATTTTTGGCTAAAGTTCTTCGAATATGGACGCTAGGGTTCAAGTGGTTAAAGGAGTAGTTCACCCCCAAAATGACTTTTTTTCTATTGATTACTCACGCCATGGAGACTAGAGTTCAATAATATTTTTTGGTTTTTGTCACATTCCTAAGACAAAAATTTGATTCGAGTAAATTTACCCCCATTGATTCCAGATGGTGACCCGTTTCGAAACGGGTCACCATCCGGAACGAATGGGGGTACATTTATTGTTATCACATTTTTGTCTTAGGAATGCGACAAAAAACTAAAAATATTATTGAACTCTAGTCTCCATGGCGTGAGTAATCAATAGAAAAAAAGTCATTTTGGGGGTGAACTACTCCTTTAATATAGAAAAGGAGAAAAGAAAGGTTGCTATCAGGTTGGGGATCATAAGTGTAGTTGTTGTATTGTAATGTTAATGTGTTTACGTTGCCAGGTTGGAGACCATAAGTTCAGCGCTCATCGTATCGTGCTGGCAGCCTCCATACCGTACTTCCATGCCATGTTCACCACAGACATGATGGAGTCCAAGCAGGACGAGATCATCATGCAGGGCATGGACCCTAGGTAAGACCTGACCTCTGACCTCTGACCCTAGGTAAGACCTGACCTCTGACCCCTCTATGACCCTAGGTAAGACCTGACCTCTGACCCCTCTGACCCTAGGTAACACCTGACCTCTGACCCTAGGTAAGCCTGACCTCTGACCCCTCTGACCCTAGGTAAGACTGACCTCTGACCCCGGGGCACGGTGGTGCAGTAGTGCTGTGGCCTCACAGCTACATGGTCCTGGGTTCCATTCCCGCCGGGGTTCTCTTTCTATATGAACGTTCAAAGTTCAGTTCACCATCTTTAAAACAGAACTATTTCAGTTCATAATTCAGATTTTTAAACTAAAAGTTCATGGTTCCAAAAATGTACTATTTTAGTTATTTTCCCCCCTTTTCCCTGCGACCGCGGTTTTCCCGGTGAACCTGAGCGCAACGGTGGGGGCGTGGGAGTGTGGGGAACGTAAGGTCAAAGCTGGCGTGGGGAACACACCACTGATTATTGCCCACGATGGAGAGGTTTATCGTTTATCGCTTTATGTAGCCTATTGAGAGGCATTCTTGCCGATTTCGTAAGAGACTCGTCGCCAATTGCAAGATATTTAAAAGTTATTTGGGGCCATGATGATGATAACCCCTTCTTCCCACTACTAGACTAATAAGGATTTATATTGTCTGTGTTATAGTTTACAACCACACTTATTCACGTGTGGCAAGATCGCAGTTAGGTTAGAAGTTTTCAGAAGTTAATTTGATGTTTTCCATTTAATGATTTCCTTTATCCATATCTAATCTTGTGCCAATGCATGCAACTGTTTTTGCCAGGTTTTAAAGCC